>NC_086317.1:21903793-22205043 GCF_036172605.1 Pelobates fuscus
AACTTCCGACAGCCAGCGTATTTTTGATCAGCAGCCCTTCGAACTCCTTTTCTAGTCCTATGATCAAACAATACGAATTAGCAGCAATTGTCTCTGGGATGTAAGACATCAATATTTGTCCATCTATTCCTGCAGACTGGGATCCAACATTGTACTAATGGTAAAGGGATCATTTTTTAATGACATTCCCAGCAGCCCACAATATTCTGTTATTTTAATTCAGACACTAGATATTTTAGAGAATTTACTTTTTTTGAAGTAAATAGTCAAACTGAAATTGTGGGATGGGTTTTTTGCACATTAGGCTGCGAAACGTGCTGATTTTGTTGCTGTTCGGGGAGCTGAAAGATTCATAGTAGATATCAGATAAAATCGCTGTAGCCAAAAGTCAATCTACAAATTACTTTCCCTATTTCCTGCCTTTGCACATGAACATTTTATAACCTTTTACACAAAGCCCTGTAAATCACAGACTGGGATCTTTTCAGAACGTCAAAAAATCTCCATTTATCCACTTAGATGTCCAAATCCTTTGGTGCAGAGGTAGCAACTTGTTGGCCACGGATCAGAGTTTATTCTAACCGTTCGAGAGCCCCATGTTCCTTATCCTTGCATCAGAAAAAGCGAAGGGATGTCTACTTTTTCGACTGGATTATATAAACACAATTTAATGAGGCCTTAAAGTGCCAGACTGGGGGATTGGGTTTTCACAGTATAAAAAGTGCCTACTCCCAGTAATCTTCAATAATGAACGGTTTCTGCTGTGTACAGGATCCCAATTAGCCAGCTTGTTACATGCACATGTTTACACAATCATGTTTGCACACAACACGGGTTTAGTAATCTACTAAAGAAAAAAGGTGTGTGTGCGCAATCAAATGATGTCTAAATGAAAGCTGTACTGGACCATTATAGAATGTATCATCAACTAATAAATGAAGGGACTGGAGAGGGAATGGTATTCTTGAACACTATAAGTGGCAATCACTATAGAGTTTGATAGGACATTCCCAGTGTTACAGGAGGTTGTCAAATAGTCTCTAAAACATGGGTGGCCACAAGCTAAGTATTGGGAGCTTATAACAAATGCAGATCTATCTTTTGGCCCCTCATGCTCTCAACTGCAGCCCCAAAAAGAAGAAGAGGTTGATCAAAAAAAAAAAAAAAGCACAACCCCATGGAACAAGTACATATAAAGAAACAGGCATAACACGTTTTTACAATCAGTTTTTTTTTTTGTTTGTTTTTTTTTAAATCTGAAGTATGAGGAATTCAGAAAAAATGTCGAATTTGAGGCCACAATTGCCAAAGTAATTTCAGTTATTTATTTTGGATATTACATTTACAATTCACAATGGACTCACTTGAATTAAAGTAGCATTCACTGTGCAGGCTTTGCTTTCAAAGGAGTATGTTTGTGTCCCACTAATAGGGACTACTTTTTCTTGTGGGAAGCGTGATTTTTCCTTGAGCTCTGCCCATGGTGAAAAATTACAATTTCGGCAGCTAATTTACCCACAATCCATAAGTCAAGAGAATCCTACAGATGGACAAACAGGAATAAAATAGAGGTGACCATGTATTAAGTTCCAGCCCAAGGAAGAATAGATAAATATAAATACAGGCAAGTGACAACGAGGAGAGTTTAAAGGGACAGTATAGTCACCTGAACAACTTTAGCTTAATGAAGCAGTTTTGGTGTATAGAACATGCCCCTGCAGCCTCACTGCTCAATCCTCTGCCATTTAGGAGTTAAATCCCTTTGTTTATGAACCCTAGTCACACCTCCCTGCATGTGACTTGCACAGCCTTCCATAAACACTTCCTGTAAAGAGAGCCCTATTTAGGCTCTTTATTGCAAGTTCTGTTTAATTAAGATTTTCTTATCCCCTGCTATGTTAATAGCTTGCTAGACCCTGCAAGAGCCTCCTGTATGTGATTAAAGTTCAATTTAGAGATTGAGATACAATTATTTAAGGTAAATTACATCTGTTTGAAAGTGAAGTCAGGTTTTTTTTCATGCAGGCTCTGTCAATCATAGCCAGGGGAGGTGTGGCTAGGGCTGCATAAACAGAAACAAAGTGATTTAACTCCTAAATGACAGTGAATTGAGCAGTGAAATTGCAGGGGAATGATCTATACACTAAAACTGCTTTATTTAGCTAAAGTAATTTAGGTGACTATAGTGTTCCTTTAATTATAAAAGGGCACAAGGAAAAACGGACAACAATGCTACTTTTCTTAAAATGTACAATTCAGTGAATAACACTGATTTTGCCTTAGTGCATCCTTAGAGTCTCTCCAGATTCGGACCTGTTGAGGGATAACAGCTGCATGTTATGGACTTTGAGTGCTGCTGTGAGTCTTAGAGGAGATCTGCGCTGTATTTCTGTTGTGTGAGACCATTGTGGCTGTGGAATTATGTTATACACTCAGACACACCAACAATGGAGCTCCAAAAAAAAAAGGAGGGGGGACAGAAGACTGAGCTCAAAATAGGGACTGTCATTCTGAAATAGGGACACATGGGAGGTATTGAGTAGAAGTTAGTCAAGTGCAGGATGATGTCATGAATAAGGTCAGGGGCACAGAGATTCAGATCAGCAGCTGTGTGGGGACTAACCCTGGTCTAAATGGCTGTCACACAACTGGTACGTTTGTGCCTAGCAGATGTTCATCAGAGTTTGAATGCAACAACAGCTGGAGGTCAGTATTCAACTGCCCTCGACAAACGTCTTCGCTTATACTCTGTTTCAACCAATGAAAACACTGTATGGGTTTGAAGGCTCAGTCAGTGCTGTAATGACATGCAAATTTGAAGAATGGCTATGGGATAAGCAGATATAAATGGGACATTAGATCCCCCAGAAGATTTCATTTTACTTTATTTTTAATGTAAAACACTCAAGAAGCATGGTTCTCTAAAGATTTGTTGCTGGTATAGGACGGTATTTTATATAGAATTTTAAAGGACAAAGGTCACCTCAAAACTCTTAATATAATGCTTTCATCCAGTTTTAAAAGGATTTTTTTTTAAATGAAGTGTATGCAAAGAAAATAAAAAAATCTTTTACTGTATGATGGGATCCATCAGCCAAATACATCACAGTTTGTCCAGAGAGACTGTCGCTTTCAAATACTGCCCCTAGGCACATTAATATCCTCCTCTAGAATGTAAGCTCATTGAGCAGGGCCCTCCACCTCTCTGTTCTCTGGTTACAATTACGTGTCTGTTAGTCCACCCATTGTACAGCGCTGGGGAGTCTGATGGCGCTATATAAATAATAATAATAATAATAATAAATAATATGGCTGAAGGATCCCGTCCTATACTAAAGGTAGGGATGAGTTATTTGCTTTATTTTTTTACACTACACCTAAAAAAATTTAAAATATATATATTTTTTTATAAATATACTTTGCTTCAAAACCTGATGAAAGAATTATAAAACAGTGTTTAAGTCCACCTGTGCTGGATTAAAAATAATGAAGGCGGGGGACTCTAGTTGGTGCCTGAATGGATTGGTTCAACAGACATGAACAAGCATAAGCCCTGGTGTAAGGAGTCACAGTATGGCTACTCATGATCAGAAATAGAGCAGACAGTCCACGTGGCTAATTCAAGCAAAGTATGACATCTGAACAATCCCACTTAGAATTCTATTGTTTTACCTTCACAACATAGGGGCAATGAGAGGCATGCTCACATTTACATAGGAATTCAATGAAATCAATTTAACTATAATCAGGATAACAGCAATGATAAAATGATTATTATCCAAGTAAGTTTGCTTTCATTCCCAACACCTCCGCTGACTTTTCATTTAATAGAAGATACAGTTAGACACTTCCAAAGCTCTCCCCATGGTGCCAGCCCCCCCAATCCCCCCACCTCCCTCCCTATTTCCATAGCAGAGGGATGAGCACCCACCTATCAGGTAGTCACTGCAGTCCAGCATGTTCTGACGGGCAGGTGGAAGGAAGGTCGTACCGGAGACTGACGGTTCGGACAGAGAGCTATGCCGCCGATCCCACCATAGCAATCACAGAGTGGGTGAGGAGGTTTTAGTCTCTCCTGCCAGCTCGCTCTGACATTGTCAAGGCAACTGAGGCGTGAAAAGTTCCCCTTTTTGTAATAAAATAGAAACAAAGATTGCAGCTGGCAGTTTCCATAATGAAGCTTAATCAGTATGCGGCTGATTAGGGCCTTATGCAAATCCTGCCTCGTTAGCAGCAGCCAGCACTTTGAAGTCCGTGAGCAATTCATTTGCAGAGTACACTGAAAGCGCTCCCTGCATAATTTAAATGGCGCCATAAATATTTATCAGCTCATTTGCATATTAATTGGTTAGCGCAAACATTCCAAGCGGTTCGGCAGCCAGGGAGGGGGATTATCTCCAGAATAATGCGATGCAGAAGGTATACAGCCAGGCACAGATACTGTATGTGCAATGTACATGCGGGCAGTGCCAGGAGGGGGGGCATTCCATCAGCACTGCTCCTGTGTGGGGGCCGGAGGGGGACAACTTGGACAATCATATACTTTAAACGAAAACTAACCAAAAACGTGGCATGAAATGTTATTGCATAATGTGAACATGAGGAAAACTACTCAACATGTTTATTGGAAGCATCAAAGGATAAGTATAAACTGCTTCTATTCACCACAGGCCTGTGCGGGCATCATGCGATGTGGCAACGTGAGCCATACCACATTCCACCTGTGTGGGCATCATGCGATGTGGCAACGTGAGCCATACCACATTCCACCTGTGTGGGCATCATGCGATGTGGCAACGTGAGCCATACCACATTCCACCTGTGTGGGCATCATGCGATGTGGCAACGTGAGCCATACCACATTCCACCTGTGTGGGCATCATGCGATGTGGCAACGTGAGCCATACCACATTCCACCTATTATAACAACTGTTTGAAAGGATTCTCAGATGACAAGAATGAAGAGGTACCCACCTTATGGGATACGCCTACCCCCATTTAACTCTTCCACCCCATTGGTGTGAGCATATACATAGTGTCAGCTTAACAGGAGGGAGAGTGACAAGATTTCCTCAGGACAGTAGACGTGCAAAGTGAAACAAAACAAGTCTCTTACGCAACTGGAAGTTGTTTTAGGGTACATTTGATGGACAAATTATAATAGTTGTCCAGCTTATATGTGTGGTTAGGGCTGCATGGACAGAAACAAAAGTGATTTAACTCCTAAATGGCAGAGAATTGAGCAGTGAAGCTTCAGAGGCACAATCTATACAGCAAAACAGCTTCATTAAGCTAAAGCTGTTTTGGTGACTATAGTGTCCTTTTAACAGTGACATTAATACCAAACTGCTGAATTCAGGAAGAAAAAGCCAAGCGGTCTATCGAAATGTTGCATTCTTCCACTAACCAAGTCTATTTTCGTCTAATGGTGAATTTGAAACTGAACTGCAAAATGTAAAGTGATACTATAGTGTTTGGAATACAAACCTTTATTCCTAACGCTATAGTGCCTCACACCTCCCTTGAAGCCCCCGCGGCCAACAAAGTTAAACTTTTGTTGTACTCATCGGATTCCAGCGCCAATGTCTTTGTGCTGGGTTGGCAGTCCGCCTCGTCCATCATCTGATCGGGGTGGGCTAATGCGCATGCACGGAGAGTGCTGCCAGTGCATTAGGCCCCCCTCCCCATAGGAAACCATTAAATTAATGCTTTTCTATGGCGATTTCACCGCTGTTCAGTTGTCAATTAGGTGACCTAAAAGTCCTGTAAGATCCTAGAAGCATCTCTAGTGGCTGTCTCTAATTGCATAAACCCCATAAGCTTACTCCATGATCCAGCACGAAATCCCCAATAGATATTGTAACAGTACCGTACCGTAAAATAGATCACAGAGGCCATACAGGAGTATAATTAATACAGCTGCTCAGGCCTGGAATTTAAGCATACCAGCACATACCTCTAAATATTTCAAATAGACAAAGAGGGAAACTTTAATTTAAGGGTTGTTTTTACATTAAATGTCCGCGAGTTATAATTTATACAACTAGACTGGACATTCCCTTATTTTGAATTCCCTGTGGTGTCTACTTTTGCAAATGGTATGCCGCAAGGGTGTTATTTTCATTCCCGGGCTGATAAACCGTCTCAAAGGCATCATAGGCCAAGCAAACCATTCTGGCAACTGAAATAAGGCGTTGGGTCAGGCTCCAACCACGCCGACGTCAGCCGGCGGGGGAGACCTAATGCGCATGTGCGGCAATGCTTTCCTATGGGGAGAATCTGATGCTGGAGGTCAACTGACCAAAGGTCGGTTTGGATTCCGGAAGCCCTCTAGTGGCTGTATTAGACAGCCACAGACGGCAGACTTAGAGCTGCAATGTAAACATTCTCTGGAACTGCAATGTTTTACATTGCAGCACCAAGTGCAAAAGGGTCACAGCTCCCAGACTACTTCAATTAGCTAAAGTGGTTGGGTGCCTGGAGTGTCCCTTTAATATTAAAGAGGTAAATTAGGGGTGAACAGACAAATCGCTCAAATTCTAAGTTTTGTTTTGACAATTGCCTCATTCCTTAACATTACAGCGAGTATAAATGCTGTATAGCTCTGTTATACTCTCAGACACACCAACAATATGGAGCTCCTAGAAAAGAGGAATGTGATATAAGAGGGACAAAGTGTTTTGGCACCAACATTTGGACACTTGGGAATTATGCCAATGTATAAACTTGTAGGAAAGGACGAAAGGGTGAAGGCCAGGCTTGTTTCAAACAAGTTGTAAGAAACACTTTTTTTGTGAATTGTCGCTCATTTTACGGACTTTCTGCAATTGCTATGTTCTAAATAGCAGTCCCAAATGTCACCGCTGTGTTGTAAACTCAATCAAATGACGAAAAATCCTAATGCACATTCTCCATATTTCCAACCCACAGTTTGCTTATACTATGAAATATACTTTCCTAAAATAAATACCCCGAAATATTCACGAAACAACGAATCCAATCCCAAACTGCAAAAATCAAGGAAAAAAGAGCACATTTGTAAAAATAAAGAAATTTCAAAAAATAAATACTCGCCAACTACATTGTAGTCAAAGTTTGGTAATTTTAGGCTGAGTTTTCGATTGATCTTTTTGTGAGATAGAAACATACAGGGTCATTTATTAAAGAGGATTAGAAGAGGGGATTCTAGTTGAGTTTCAAACTGTAGGCCAAAAGAGACTAACAGAAACCAGAATATTTCTAATTTGGCTGTCGGCCTATATTGTGAAATTTGCTTAGAATTCTCTTTTAATTCCCAGTAATTTTCACTTTAGTAAATAACCCAGATCCAGTTTCATTGGTTGGAGGTACCCGACATAAAGCAGGGCTGTCAGGAATAGGACATATATGTATTTGCCAATATTACCATGTAACGCGCTGAGTTGTCACAGTATTTCTAATGGTTATTACTGCAGTGGGAAGATGAGGCTCACTGTGTGCCAGAGGGATAGGATGTGAGTTGGAAAAAGTTTATGAATTATGGATCGAACTTCTACACCTTTCATATTCTTTATTTTTGGAGGGATTTGGCTTCTACTGGACATACATGCTCTTTGCATATTAAAATAGCGCTATCCATTCCCCAACTTGCCTTCCCCTTTGGGGGAAAAAAAAAATGGGGGAGAGGGATATTGCCAACACAGTGGATGAATAGTATAATTAGTTCAAGATCAGGAAGCAACCATCTTGTTGGAAAAGGCCAAGTGAAACCGCAAAAACAAGAATATAATTATGTAATCAAAGACAAGCTTGTGGTGGTAGTTCAATCGCACCACCCACAGAGCCAGCACGTACGAGGGGTTGCTGAAAGCCTGTCCTTCCACTCCACTCCCTGTTGGGCTTATTAAGCCATTCAGATGTCTAATCAACAGTTTGTGTAATTACATTAAACGTAAGCGCAATCGTACATAACGGGGACTTTGAATTTTGCTGACAAAGTTGGCCTAACAAAGCAACACTTAATATGTATTTGTCTACAAAGGTTCCACCAATTTGCTCATTGATTGCTGCCAGCCACTGGGGAGCTTTATAAAAATGTGATTTTAATGGTAAAGTGTCAGCAGAGCTTAAAATTAAGCTGTCCCAACAAGGCTTGTGCCGTGCGTCTGTGTACGGAAGGGTTGAATAAATACACGATCAGGTATTACAGAATATGGAATAAATGTTTTCTAAGAATTAATGCACAAATTGTACGAAGAAACCATTAGATTCCAAAACCAGCATCTTACAGAATTGTGGGGGGTAGAGGAAACAAAGAATTGAAAGACAATAAGCACCGTAACACTGCAATTTATCACTGTTTATTGTAGTCTACTGAAGTAGTTCTGGTGCAAGGAGTCAATGCCATTTCCTTAATTTTAATGGATTTGATTTAAATTCACGGCACCCAAAACTCAGCTCCCCACCTGCCGCACAGATAATGAGTTTCAATGATGCAACGCTCCTTTCCCCATAACCACTACATACTGCTGTGTTTATGGTGCTTAGAATGTCCCTTTAAATTAAATAAGCAAAGGGAAGAGACTAAAGGGTTATTCACAAGAGTGAGAATTCGAGGTGAATTTATAGCAAACCAAAAGAAAAGCATTGTCTAGGTCAGCTATCCTTCCAGTTTGGCTATTTTGGCCTTGAATGCTCGTTTTAGTGAATAGCTCTGAAAATGTAATATAGTCTCACAGTTATTATCCAAACAGTCGATAGATATTCGACAGAACAAAGGTCACTATACACAAACTAGAAAATACATTACATCCATGCTCTTTCCAGCTCTGATAGTCTGGATTAAACATCCGTCATTCTTCAGTTAATACTCCGCAATCATTACGTGGCTAAACCCATTTGTCTATTATTCCTTTTAACTTTAAAAAAATGGGACAAATATGCTTTTCAGATGGTTTTGTATCTTGGGCAGTAATTCCTTGCTTTATGCCACGTCCTGCAGAACTCACATCGCGCTGTTCGCAGTACTATACACAAGATACTAGAACAAAACTATTCCAAGTCACAGAACAAAAAACAACAAACATTGCAGCATTGCAGCTCCATGGACTAGATTTACAGAAAATCCTTCATTTTTTAAATACTGTTAGGTCGCCCTGATTTAAACGTTTCTATGTCAGAGTGTTTGCAGTTTTTCGTTGTTTAGCCCTTCATTCTAACAGTCAGTCTTCATTTAGTGCATTGTGTACCACACAATGGCAGCGTATGATAAATACCAATTACTGGGGAATGTGAAGAATGCCAGGCGGACCATTCATCTCTGCTGGTAAGAATTTAACCCTTAAACTAATCAAGCACAGCATGTGTGTTCAGGTGGCACTGCCTGCCCGTTCACCATACTCTGGGAGTTTAGTAGCTGGGGGGCATGCACTGCAGAGAATGCCTAGAACAAATGTCACATTAAAAATCCAGCCCTGGTGGAAATGCTCACCATGTACATGGCTATGGCTTATTCCAGATGCCCCGGTGGCCATGCGTAGAACTGCATGGGAAAGTTCAGCATAACCATAAAATGTTTACATTATTCAATTCAATCTCCTATTAAAAGTCCACAAACCTCTCACAGAATATAAGCCCCACATGTGCTTGGTGCGATAATTACAAATAAATAAAATTATGTTAGTTACGGTGGGCGTTTTTTTTTATTTTTTTAAATCTGTTTTTTGTTTTAACTAATTAATAGTTTTGCTTTCCAGCTGAAGTGTTGCTAACTCTGCCGCCCATAAAATACAGATAGTGGGGGGGGATTAGGGATACAGTAATGGTCAGTCACTACCTTACACAGCCTGGAAATGGAGGAACTTCAAATAAGAGATTGTTTTATTTTAATTGAATTTAATAGTTTTCTTACGTTTGGATGTACTCTTTATATATTTAGAAGAAACGCCTGGCACCCACCTCTGTACATGTAGTGAAACAGTCTGACAACTCACCTGGGATGCTCTCTACATTGAACTAAACGGTGAAGCCCATTAGCTGGGAGCAGGTGGTCACAGTTCTAAGTGCAGAAAGTGCCCGGTGAACCCCAAATAAGATGTCAAACCGTTGACAAGAGCAAGGTACCAAATTAAAACCTGGGTTAGTCCCAAACAATTCACCTTCCCTGATTAAGGAATGGGCACAGAACCTCTGAAGGAAGCAAAATAACTAGGGAGGGGGGGGGGTCAGAGTAATTTTTCAACGTAAGAGAAACCTACATTTTAAAAGAGGTAAGTTTTTTTTCTCAGTAAAACCAACACCAGATTTTCCATGCCCAGTCAATACAGGAGAGGAGTATGGTTGGCATGTTATGTACGTGATGTATTAGAACAGGGTGATTTTTCTTTAAGACTCTCGATAAGGAAGCATCGCTGGACATACTGATAACACCTAGTCTCCGCAGAGCTTATAACAACCATTACATGCATTCAGGAGCCTTCAAAGTATCAGAGACTATGTCAGAGAAGCCTTACGGACAGCCGGTAAGCAGCTTTTTGTTACCGATGGAGAACTGTTAAAGACCAGAAAAGCTCATTCAAATGGCTGTTTGAAATGGACTTTAAAGCCCCCCTTTTGTTTTTTGCCTGAGCAAGAATCTCAGTGTATTGTGCACACAGGTGAATGAGATTAGCATTCTTGTCACAGCAGCTATTTTAAAATGGGTTTCAGTCGCAGGCTTCAACAGCTCCGCTCCCTTTGGCAATGGTTTTATCTATTTTGGAAGAGGTAAAGGTTAAGCAGATGTTCCAGGCAGATGTCTTGTTCTCACACATACCCAGTCACTGGTCTGCGTTCGAGCAGCTGCCAGTTTTCTGCAGGCATAATTGAAGCAATGACGGTGCCACCAGGTGGCAAGATGTGCCTGGCACGGACTCTCCAGTCTGGAAGTGAAAGACTTTGGAATATATATATATATATATAAATAAATAAACTTGTCCACCAAAGCAACCTACATGCATAATACATTTAGATTGGTGTACCTGCTAGAACCCTGGACATGGTTATTCAGTAAACTTCACATTTTTGTGAATTAAATCCAAATGAAAAAAAACAAAAAAAAGCTGATCTGGAAAACTTCAACACTGCAATAATCCATACTTTCTGCCTCGGTTTTCCCATTCTTTATCAGATTTAATCAGTGATAAGTTTAGTGAATAACCCCGAGTGATTCGCCCACTGTCCCCATAGTGAGCGTGTGTGTAATACATGCAGTGTGTTTTGGGTATTTGGTGTGCACCTGCTGTGTAATATGGTGATTTGATGAGTCCTAGTTTGTCTCTCTCCAAACCCCTTATACCTTCCACCTGGCGCCAACTCGCCCCCCCCACCCCCCCATTAGTGTCTCTGGCGCCAACTCGCCCCCCCCCCCCCCCCATTAGTGTCCCTGACGCTAACTTACTGGAGAACACCTCTCTCCTTGGCATTTCACTTTGTCCCAGTCTTCTGCTCCAGGCAGCATCATCAGCCTAGAGCCCACAGAATAGATATATTCTTCTTCATTCACGAAAAGGGGGTCTACTGAATAGTTCATGAGACTGCAAGGTTCTCCGCAGCTTGTGCACATGCACACATTCACAAGCATCTTCTTCATGCAATGAGAAAAGTCTACTCAACTCTGCCATTAACAAACATTCTCTCTATAAAAAAACGACACTGCTGATTTAATTTCAAGTGGGTGGATCACTGCAGCCTTATGAAAAATGTCGACCTAAACAATCCCTGAATACTAAAACTGATAGACATCGCTCATCTTATTTAGAATGTCAAAGATGAAGGTGTTCCGACTCACGATTACATGGCTCAGGCAATAAACATTTCAATCCAGTAAGAGACCGAAACATTTCAAACAGTTTACCGCACGCCTCAGAGTTAAAAACGGCGCATTACATGGTGTCATCATTTGCCAATCACCCCAATTAGAGCACAGAATGTGACTGTTCACATGAGCAAGGCAACACTGCATTACTGCTTTTGTCTGTTACCATGAATAACACTGTACAGCAGTCTAAATCTGGATATATAAATAGAAGCAGGATCCAAAGCTACACAATACACAGAAAGAACTGATTTACTGAAAGACAGACATGTTACAGGATATCTGGGAGCATTAATCATGTTCATCATGCCCCTGTCCATGGGTCCCTTCCCTCCTTTGCCCAAAGGAACACTCTGGTAATGCTATCCCCTACCCAAAGGCACCTTTTGGGCCATCAAACCCTTCTGTCCTTTGCTATCTCATTATGTGTGTGTCCAGGTCAGTTTTAGATCACTCCAGCAAACTGTCAATTTTTACACAAAACAGAATATAGATGTTAACCTGCTTATTGAGTTAATTTGCATATTTTGCAAGTCATTCTGGGAGTGAGATGAACACAAGCTTTCAGAGCAGCTGTGTCAGAGGTACTTTTATTTTTCCTTCTACAATTTCTCTTTAGACAGAATGCACAACTGTAAAGGAACCATCAAAGCAGCTTAGCGTATTGCTACATCTTATTGCAGAAGTTATGATAGCAGGCTATGGGTGAAATCCCTCCAGTTTTGTTTTTTTGCTTGTTTTTTTAAAAACCCTTTTTAAAGTGATTTAAAAAAACAAAACAAAAAAAAAAAACCCCAAAAACCTTTGAATGTTAGCCGTGCCAAACACAGGCTTCAGGTACATTTCTGGCACTATAACACTGGACAAGTACATCAAGTGAAATAGCCCTTTAATTCATTAGGGAATCATTTGCCTTGCATGAGAAAAGAGAAAATAAGCAACAGGTTTGTCATGATAGTGTGCCTACTACATAACTATACTTGCTCGTATGCAAAAAATGAATTAAAAGAAGCATCCGAGATTGATATGACTAACACTCTGTAAACAGTTTATTTTTAGCAGTTGTAGATTTGGCAACTTTTTCCCGTTATAGCGCACATATTTACTTTCGTTGCCAATTGAAGCACTTTGTGTTGAGTGTCTATTCTCAAGCAACCAGCCTTGGAACAAGGTGTGCAAGTCTGAATTATGACTGGATCTTTCCTAAAGGCTGTAGGGATCAGAACACTGAAAACGGTGCAGGGCATTCCCATCTAGAACCCCACCGAAGCCACCCGATTGTTCACATAGGACTGATGGGTAGAAGTCAGGATTTCTGGAGGAGTGACAGAAGGTGGTTCCGCACCCATGAATTTTCTGCAGATTTACATTTGTTGGGGAAATATGTAGGCTTTAGATCTAAGACATTAAACAAAATAAACACTCATGTAGATTGGATTTGTGAATTTAATTACATTGAACCAGTACTGAAGTGTAACAAGGAGACTGGTAACGAACTGTAGATTGTCTAGGAAATATATACAAAATTCTACCTGGTGTCTCCTTGCCGGAGGCAATCAAACTGTACGAAGCAGGGTCACTTCAAACTCTGATCTGATAATGTGGACGGATAAGTCGAGGCTCAGCCTCAGGCACATTTTAAATCCAAAAAATCGTGCCCCAGGCCTTCCAGAGTCTGTAACTGAACATAATGCAACAGGAAAAGATGGTACATCCAACAAATAAGAGTGAATAAAAGGATTTAGAGAGTAAGTGATCACAGGGTGATGTACGGTCTAAATAAAGTTATAAAGCCATCACAAATTTCTAATCCATAGTAACCACAGACTGCACATGGGCAGAAAGAATAGTACAATGGTAAACAGGACTCACAAAACAAAATAAAGAATAGTGATAACTTTGTATATTTGAGCATTTGGCAAGAGATCAGGCTTCACAGAATAAAGGCACTTCAAATATCACAAATAAAAACAAAACAAAAGTACACCTTTACTTCTATGTATACATTTTGAGCTGGAACAAAGCGAGGTGAATGCACAGAAGCCAAATGATGCTTGTGCATTAAAGACCACAGGTCCCAATTTCGAGCCAGATTCTCCTTTTTATGGTGCTCTGCATTTACGGTGTATCCTAGACTGTAACATCAATAAGACTCAGTTATGTGGAATGGAAACACTGCAATAAACGTGTTTTATACAAGATACTTGTGCCCTGAGCTAAATTGCATTTTTAGTAACAAATTGTCTCAGAAGGTTATAAAGTCGCCTAAATTATCCTCACAATAGCTCTACCCACAGTCACATATCTAATAGCTATTGCTCAAATTGGCCATTTTAAAGGATGGGACTTTCAATGTAGTGTTATGGGAACCATGTATAAAATGGTTCATTTGCGGTAGAATTAGATTAGTTTTCTGTAATTTTCCTTTCTCTATAAGCTGAACACTTTCACATATTTGTTCTAATGACGTTAGTTTAGTGAATACAAGGTCAGTCAGCTCAGAGAATCAGAACTAAACACGTTTTGGAACTCCTATTTGAATATGAAGGTTAACTTTAAATGTTACTTTAGTACAATGACATAATCATTACGTGGCTATGTAGAACGTCATATTTGATTTAGCCTAGGTTAGTACAAGATGATTACCATAATTGGCTTATGTATTGAAATGTATTAGCATTTATGAATTACAAGTCTATACAAGGGATATCTGTATAAACAATTTGAATCAGATTGCCTTCTTAAACTCTATGGATAGATCCTGAATTTACAATTGGCATGTTACAGGTTTATTTTTCAGACAAGCATTTATACTTTTTATAATTACTGCATTTTGGGTTTGTAACCTTTGTTTTTTATTATATCTTTAAAAAAAAAAAAAAAAAAATTTGTGTGAATTTATTTACTGCCCCTTTATTATAATATTGTAAATAGTTGCTTATTATAGTTTTATAAAAGAATAGGATGATTTCCCCCACACAAAACATTGAGAAATGCTTTCTTATGGGCGTTTTTAATGCGTGCGCGGCTCTTGACGCGCATGTGCATTCCGCTCCATTCGGGAGCCAGACGTTGGCGGGTGAGGAAAGGTCTCCAGAGCCGAGGGAGCCCGACGCTGGATTAAAGTAAGTAGCTAAAGGGGTTTTAATCTCTTCATCGTCAAGGGAGGGGGGCCCAGAGTGTGGAGGGCCTAAGGGTTATATAGTGTCAGGAAAACAAGTTTGTTTTCCTGACACTATAGTGATCCTTTAAGCCTCCACTGGAAAACTCCAAATGTGAAATGTAAAGTAAGAGTAATACCAACATTGAAGAAGTTACAAAATTTGTAGCAAGCTTCACATACCCGAGGCGAAACATAACCCCACTTGCCTTTACAGTGTATTCAGTCTATTCTGAGGCAATAATTTATGAAATTGACAGTGTCTGAGAGATGCAGTGGACATCCATAGCCATGGCCATTCATCCAACATTGTTCACTCCTGTCATTTACTTGTTCGTTTCTACCCACGTTCTGGATTTTCTGCCATCATGTTCTACAAACCTGAGTCTCATGCAGTCTGTTGCTGCGTTTATAAATCTTTCTTCTAATGTATACTAGAATACTAGAAAGTTACAATATAAAGTAAAGGAAGGGTTTGCATATATCAAGGAAGCTGAAGGCAAAGAGTCATCTGGAATTTGACAAAAGGTCACTTGACTGACAACTGTTATTTACTGGACACGTCAAGTGTCTCCTCACTCACACCTTCCCTCTGTCTTCAATCATCAGATTTATGTGTTTTTTCCTTGCAGTGAAGCCAGCAGAGGGCAAAGACTGATGACATCACTGCGTAGTGCACAGACTAAAGGAGTGTAGACCAAGAAGATCCAACGAGATGAATCAGTGTTCCAACAGGACGAGAAAGATGGAGGGTGGAAGTGGGAGACTTGAAGAAAGGCTGGGAAATTGCCGAAGAATTTTTTTTTAACAAAAATGCAAAAGAAAATGGTACTTTAAGATGACAATTTTGCTTTAAATCTATGTAATGTGGTGCAACCGTACTAACTACTCAGCGGTGTTTACTATATCAACCTTGAAATGGTGGAAGATAAGTCGACAAACTCCAAACTAACTTCTTAAAAACGGAAGCAGCTATATTGGAGTTGTAGAATAAAAAATAAATAAATAAAAACAATGGGAAGTACTCCAGCAGTGTGAACCATAGCCTTTATAGAAATATCAGGGCAGAAATGGCTTCACAGGCTTTAACTCCTGCGAGAAACGGTAATATACATTCATTTTCCCTTCATTTTAAATTCTTATAAAAGCGTTCATAGAGAGGAATAAATAAATAGTCCTCTGTACATTGTGCACTGGTCGCTTTCCGATGTGGTCTTGTGAAATAGACCTGATATGTGAATGTACTTGTTACACTGAAGAGCTATATATATATATATATATATATATATATATATATATATATATATATATATATATATATATATATATATATATATATATATAAAATAAGTAAAAACCTGCCTTTTGCTCCCTGGATTGCACATTATTATCTTTTCACACAAACCTGTAAATTAATGTGGAGAATGGGAAGCAGACTACATGGTGCAAAACCGGCATTTCCCTTCAAATCTGCTTGAATTGTGTTTACATGTCAGAGGATTTTTTTAAAAGAGCCAAAACTGCACCTGGGAATAAAAAAATAAATTATATTCTTGTAGCCTATATTTTATGATGGCCAGAGAGAATATTTCTCCAAGATATGTACATTAGTTAGAAGTTGCAGAGTGTGAACTATATATGTGCTGCATGAGATTATATGGGACACAGCATGCACTGTGTTAAATGTATAGATGTGTGTGTGTGTACATATATATATATATATATATATATATATATATATATATATATATATATATGTACACACATACATACATACACACACACACACACACACACACACGTTATATAAGGCAAGGCTTGCGCTGTGTTTGATGTATATACCTCTTATGAGGGGCACAGCGTGAATTGTGTGATCCACTGCTGTGTGGGTGGACTGAAAGACACATGTTCGAATAGGAGCCTCGCTCTGTGCTTGAAATCGGGAGAGGCTAGAATGGCATCTAGTAACACTATGCTTCCCAGCCTGCCATGTATTGTATGAAAGGCTCTAAAGGCAATGTAGATCAAAACTTTGTTATTAACATCCAACTTTAGGGGGCATGAGCCCGGCGCTGGAGAAAGGCAAGTGTTTAACCCCTTCCTCTCCATCCAGCCCAGCGGGAGTGGGACCCTCAAGGCACTATAGTGCCAGGAAAACTAGTATGTTTTCCTGGCACTATAGTGGTCCTTTAACCCCTTAAGGACCAAACTTCTGGAATACAAGGGAATCATGACATGTCACACATGTCATGTGTCCTTAAGGGGTTAACCCAGCAAGGTAATTATTGCAGTCTATAAAAACTGCAATAATTACACTTGCAGGGTTAAGGGTGGTGGGAGTCCCAATGTTGCGTCAACGTTATTGCATCAGTGCTGGCGACGTTATCTACCGTGCCTTCACAAATAGGACTGGTCAAAAGAGCATGCTTTGTTCTGTTTTGATTTTATGTTAGGTTGTTCTTTAATTCTTTGAAATTTCTCCAAAAATGGCATGCAAGACATGTAATCCAATAAGTCTTCAACCTGCTAATTTAAAGTGTGAGATCTGGGGATTCAACACTTATCAGGACAAAAAAAAAAAAAAAGTTTAAAACTAAAGCAGAGTATTTTCCCCCACTGATTCACAAACCTTGATCTCTGTCCCACAAACTAGAAGCAGAGCAGTCCATTCATTAGCAGCCTATCATATTGGTCTATAGACTAGAGCATATTGGAGGGGATGGATGAACTGTTGAATGAGCACTGCAAGACTGGACACTAACAAGTAAACACAAATCCCAGACGCCAAGTAGGACTGGTTTGGAAACCATTGCTATTCATGTACAGGTACTGTCAGAACACTAGAGTCAGATTTAGAGAGATAAGTCTAGGTCTGTGTGTCTCACACCTATAAAACGGACAGTCCCAAATTGCCCATGTGTCTGCTGAATAGCAGATTTCAAATCTCCCGGTGCACAGTTCCAGTTTTGGTAAAAAAAAAATGTAATAAATTAAAACCCAGAAATTAACGGTCTAGTAATTTTCAGTCTGACTGTCAGTAACATCAATATGTGTTTTAGAAATGGGAGTGTGATGCAGAACGCATGCAAGAAACATGTATTTGCACATTTGAGCAAGCAAACATAGCCAATTGTTTATATGGTTGTGCCCCAAATACCTCTTTAAATATGTACTTGCTACATTAAACTTTCACTTTATAGGAAAAAAAAAAAGTTTCAAAATCCTCCACTTGTTAGAGGAATTGTTAGCAAATAGGTTAAGTTAATTCATTAGACCTTTTCCTCTGGCTGTGGTACATGTGGCAAGTAGACATTTGACAGCGTCCAATTTCTGGTAATTTTACCTGCACGCGATGGGTTCAGTTTAATAAGATTACAGTTTAATGAAACGTTAATGAGACCACATAACCATTTTAATGCAATGTGTCTTCATTAAAGCCAGAACGTAGGTGTTGTGAAGTCTGTACTGCAATGGTTTCATCACCATGGTAAAAATACACGTTACAGACTCTTAGTCAATGGTACAACTGTGCGTCATTCTATTTTCAGCAGCAGAAGGACCAATGTTAGCAAATGTTAGTGATATAGAATTTATCATGTGAAGGGCTTTTTTTTATCCAAACAATGAACTTTAAAGTATAAAAAAACAACAACAACAAAAAAAAGTTTGTTTTTTTTTTAAAACGCAAACCCAACATTTCCTGTGGATCTTAAATGGTATTTGAGAGAGCTGTCGAGTTTGGTTGCACACAAGCCCAATTTTTCACAGTTGATTAGGCACGTTAAAAGACTAATTTAAACAGGAAAAATAATAACTATTAAAATAGATAAATACTTCCAGGTTTGCAAAGCACTGAAAGTGGGTGATTTTTCCTAGTCCATCCTGGCCCGACTTGTTTTTCCAAGCTGATGTAAGGATCGTTCCAAGAAAGCTACATGCTTTACAATGTGCACATGCAGTGCAAGATCTTGTACTAGTAACGGAAGGCATGCCGTCCCCGGTGACAACACAGACTGGGGCATAATCCTGAAGCTATAATGAACCAGAGCAATGGAAGACTGAGGGTCCTAGAGCTAGTAGCAGGACCCCAGTTACTGTGCTGCATACAGTGCTCCAGTGATAAATGGTACATAAAAGTCACAACAGACATGGATCTTCTATAGCCAGTTTCATATCTAAAAAAGGAAATTCAACTATAAGGCATATAATAATAATAATAACAGTATTTAACCAGGAAAGGTACATTCAGATTACTCTGGTTTCCAAGTACGTCCTGGGGATGTTACCTTAGCCCAACATCCAGGGGTTGTTACTATGTCACAGTACAGGAAGAGATTCTCAGAAACGGACACTAATATCCATCAGGGGATAGTCAGGATTTAACACTATGTTAAGCCTCGACGTGAACTAGAAAATACAGTCAAATATTAGATTAATGTATCCCTCGTTTTCTAAACACGCACTGGCTTATCAGAGTAGCAATTATCATCAAGAGTCATTGTAATGAACAAAGTTACACCTACTAGTTGCCGTTAATTACTTCCAAGCCGTCTAAGCCGTATTTGCCAACCATAGTTCACTGCGACAAACATAGGTTGAACAGACTGATCGCTCCAGTATTAGAGCAGTCCATCTAGACCAAAGCCATGGCAAGTGTGCACATGCAATTAGAGTTCAAGCAAATCACATGAGGAAAAATGCTCTCGTAGCATTATAGGTATAAACCAAAATGGCGGTTTGTCTGTCGCTCTCCATCTATAGCAGTTTTGGTTGGTCTGTGGTGAACATTTAAATATTCATTTACTGTAGTCCGTGAAGAAATTGATTATCGGACACCACCACCTGAAAATGAAAATATAAAACCACAGGAAAAATGAAGAAAACAAACCAAACTAGCCATTATTGTGTGCCAAGCTGCTGGTTTCCTTTGTCGATAAGATCCTGGAAAGAAGAACAGCGAGTTTCGTGTCACATTGTGCTGCACATTCTATGCTGAAAAAGTGAATATAATAATATTTTAACAATCTGTCTGCCGCAGGGGTCAGCCACACGTGGCGAAAACCCTCTTTTGGAAAAAATAATTAAGCCCATAGCACATTGGGGCTGTTGTAACAAAGTGTATACTGCTAATTACCAGGAAACCACAGCTTCTCGATTTCTACAGGCACCTGCTGCAGGGAATGAAAGCTAAATCAGGACGGAGCCCGAGGAGAGAGACAGAAAGCAGCCCCATACAAGTCAATCATGGAGAAATGGCAACACAATGCAGGTCACTGCTGGAGGGAAGCGGACATCTCGTTACACAGGTACACCGTGGCTCAGTTTTTAAAATGGTTTATTGTAGATTGTTTTTACAGATTGTGGTGCCCGAGGAAGTCTAATTGGTGGAAGAAACACGTTGGACCTATTTATGCAAATTTATGTGAAATTATTTCTCAATAAACTTACCTTTAATACCTACCTGGGATCCTGATTTTACTCCAGTCTCCATGCCGAGGGCGAAGCAGGTTCTAGCCCCTATGTACATCAGGAAAGGCACCCTGAGGTGCTCCGAATTGTCATCTTTTCTGTGAGTGCAACAGTTACAGTGCTATTCTGTTTGTAACAATAAACCTGGCTTCTCAGATGGCAACCCCTTCTTGAGACCGAAAATGTTTTATATATGAACAGGGATACAGCTATATATTTACAAAGAAACTGACTAGAAATAGTGCATTTTTTTCATATGTGCTTTCTTTCACACCTCACATTGTGTGAAAAAAATAATTATATATATATATATATATATATATATATATATATATATATATATATATATATATATATATATATATATATATATATACACACACACACACACACACACAGAACTTAAATGGCATTGTCTATTGGCATGCAATACCATCTAAAAATACACATACAAAAAGTACTCACACCATCACACAAACTCACTTTAGACGAGCAGTGGTAAAAACATGCAAAATGCTCGTTGAGGTCCCAGCAGTGCAGTAGAAAAGCCCCTTAGTCTTTATGCCAAGTAAAAAGTCTTCAGTTGAGCACAATTATGTGCACTACAAATAGAATGAACCTTTTCTAGGCTGACCATTAGGGTGTTTCCCCCCCAGATCTGACAGTATACTTGTGCTCACTGCTCAAGTCAAGATTTCTATGCTTGGCATTTGGCCGTGGCTGCTCCGCACGACGTGACCACATACTGCTGCGCACTGAAGCTCTATCACAGTGCTTAGACACTGATAAAACAGGAGCACCGTGTATCCAATAAGTCCATGCACGTAAAGAAGTTCAATTCGTGAATATATTTAGGGAAACATTGTGCCACTTTATGCTCATTATGCTGGTAATGGGAATTTGATAACCATGCCCAACAGCCATCTAGGAGCAGCAAGCAATCTTCAGGTAAGTAGGTCTTTTACAAGTTGTTCATTTTTTTGGACAGGTAAACTTTACATTCACTGTGAACCGTTTAGATTGTCATGATGATCTTTAACCCCTTAAGGACCAAACTTCTGGAATAAAAGGGAATCATGACATGTCACACACGTCATGTGTCCTTAAGGGGTTAATGGGCATCAGGATCCATAGCACCAGATTCACATGCCAAGCACAGTACAGTTACAGTAATTTTCACCAAAATATAATGCCACCAGAGGGCAGCATTACACATATTTACATCAAATAACCTAACCTGGCTTATAGGACAGACACATTAGCATTATTACAGGATTCATTTAAACAGCACTGCACATTGAAAGCATGCGGAGACTAGAAGGGGAGAGACACTACCAAAACACAAGCACTTTTGGCAGACTGGATCTACGATGCCTTGTAACACAGACTCCGAAATCATTATTACAAGATCTAAATCCGAGCAGGGGGTATTAATGTTTTTCTTATTGACCTTAGCTTCACTATGTTCTTTCCTTACTCGACTGAGACCACAATAGTAAAGGGAAGAGATACAAAAATAATGATATACATACATCCACCCACATAAATAGCTCTCACCTTCAGTCGTGCAAATTAAAATTTTTGTACCCACTTGCATACAACACCCCAATTTATTCTGTAACAACATCCATTCAGCTATATACAACCTTCCCCTACCCCCCCCCCTCCACCCCCAATTTAACCAAGCCCATATTCCAATAATTTCCAAGTATAGGCACTTCCCATTAAAAACGATTTCACCATTGTCTGCCAGCGATTTTATGTGACGTTACTCAGCCACTTTTCTTTAAAAGAAATTTGCCAACAGGTCGTTTTTTTATTTTATTTTTTACTGGGGAATGTCATGAGCCAAGGGCCGAATACATCTATGGTTTACTAAAGGAATGGGCAAGATATAGCCCCCGCCCCCCCTAGCTATGGTCTAATACAAACTTGTTTGTACCCGAGACGGACTAAGAGTCCTAGAAGAGGATGGGATATAAATTTGGGCAGTACCAACCTTACTACAATAATTGCATAGATTTAACAGATGGCGTGCTAAAATCAAATAAAACAAACATGCATTATCAAACCTCATGAATTTACAAGGCAGACTAGGTCCCAGAAAAAAAAAAAAAAACCCAAAAAAAACATTTCAACAAAACAAAAAAGTCTACAAATCATTCAGATTACTAGCACTTACAGACTCCAGCATTTATGCCTGCTATGTAACATTCTGCTGTGACGCAACATGAAGAATTAACGAATAAATGCATACTAAAGACGATGTGTTTATTCAACTCGCCAAGAGAAGTGACCATATGGGACAGTTCACTAAAACGAAATAAGGAGAGTTGCATGTTTTAGTCCAAATTGCTGAGTTGTGAGATATCTTATTTTCCAATTAAGTGGTTTTTGCAGTTAAGCCATTTTATTAGTATGATAATTAACGTGCCAGAAAAGTGCAAGTCCTATAGGCACTGTCCAAAAACCACAGAACAGGACTCAGTTGGAGTCCAAGCAACTTGGTGTTTTATTTAAAATATAATTTCATGTAATTATATCTCCATTACCTTTAAACTGTGAACTTTGGTGATTAAAGGGTTATTCGAAGCACTATTACCACATTGGTTTAAAGTGGCCATTAGGCCCGGATGTGCAGCATTTTGCCCTCTGAGGTGTGATTCCAATTCCACTGCCCAGAATGGCAATCATTAGCCGAGAGTGGTCATCTGACTGTCTCAGCCAATGAATGGAGACATCGGTGGCTCTGCAAAAGATGGACCAGCTGGGAGCATCAGAGCCTGGCGGAGGCAAACCATTGCTTGCCAGGATACTCAGGGCTGTAATGATTTTGATTGGAGTAACCCTTTAATTAGCAAACATCACACAGTTATTGAGTAAAGTAGGGGTCATCAGGAATTGACCTGGGAATGTGAAAAAAAAAATGTTTTAATTTATAACAGTTTGGAAAATTTTCCAATTGACCTATTCTCACTTACATGTCATGCTCTAAAATTTACTATTTCCTGTAATTCCCTGACAATCCTATGTCCAGTGCAGAACCCTGATGAATTAGGACACTTCTCCTGAAGTTTAACATTATTTTCTTTAGAAACCCCCAGGATTGGCGCCGATAATTCACCTTAATCAGTGCGGAATTAGTTATCATTGCTTGACGTTAATATGGACATCTCCCCTGCCAACGTCCTCCATCCATCTCAATCTGATTTGCATGATAATTGCTCCACAATAATTTATGTCTTCGTGGCTTCATCAGGAGCTGTGAGAACAGGGGAGGTGAGCTGGGGACAGCGGAATGAATAATCACACCGTGTTTGCTACAAGACGCATGACAACGAGTTAGAAAGTGGTGCTCTGCAATGGAAGGGAGTCTGGAATTGGACGATTGACATATTTAAAACAGCCACGGTCTCAGGTCACTTGTGGATCACAATGAAAAATTTCAACACTCTTATTTGTCAAGTCACTGTAATAAATAGCACTTGTTGCTGATAACAGTTTTCCCAGCAGCAGAGTATTATGGGTTGGAAATTATTTGTATGTTTCAACTAAGAATCCTCGGTTATAGGAAAAGGTTTGGCTTCTCTGCCATTTGAAATGGGGGTAGGTTTGAATTTATCCCCTTTGACAATATCGCACTCAAAGTAATGATTCACAATGCATTGGGTAAAACACTGGCATTAAAAAGGTTATGCATTTTAAGGACTTCTTGTGTGCTGAAAACCTGGTAAAAAGGTTACTAAATATTCATCGACACACGGAGGAAAAATAAAAAATAAAAAAGTAATTTAAAAAAAACAAGATTAAACATTTAAACCTGTATTCAACCAGCACACCAGCCATAAGCAAAAGGATTTCAAACTGGACATCTCAAAAGCATATTCTGCAGCTTGGAACTTAGAAGCGGCCGCTTCGGCAGCAAACGCCAGCTTCAAAAAACAGCTTTGAAGTGAGAAATCTGTGTGCCCATGGCCCAAGGGGATAACATCACAAGCATTTGTGTGGCTAGTTTCTAGTCTGGGATCTGGATGTAAGGAGAGCTCAACCCTCGGACACTGCGTCATAACTGCTGCCCCAGATTAATGAACAGGAGAGGGAGCTTTGACAAGACCCAATTGCAAAACAAGGAGGAAATACAACCCCAGTTAGCTACTATGGTTGCTGGTTGAGCATTAGTTCAAATATCCCTGTACCAAATGGGGCAAAATAATCTGTCTGAATACAGGGCCATTTATACTGCAAATTCTGGACACGGATGATGGTATTCCTCAAGGTCTGTATTTTTGTATGTAATGCCCCGAAAGGGCCTGAATTTAGTACAGACCCAATGCTGTAAATCTCTGCCCAAAGACTCAATTCTGGGTACGGATAAAAAAAATAAAAATACAAACACTCCCTCCCTAATATTACTGTAATAGAGGTATCTTTACCATCATCTTCCCTCACCTGCAATCCAGCAGGTGAGCATATCTCTTAAATGTTTCATTGCTGCCTATCCACTAGAAAATGCCCTCTCATCCTCCTGAGACTAATCGCCCCCACTGCATATGGTGATTTAATGGGGGAAAAAAACAAAACAAAAAAAAACACTTCATTAGAATAAAATGGGGGTCTTATTGACCCCCATAGGCTTGATATAGATTTTAATTTTTGTAAAATTTTTTTTTTTTTTTTTAAATCGCTGCCCATCCGCCACGTAATTAACCCTTATGCTTGCTATTTGTTTCAAAATGCTCTTTATATAAAGATATCTATATAAAATCTGACACTTTTCACAATCATTTCACCACAGCACTGCCAAATCTACAGGTTATATTTCACTTTGTTGGGTCCCCCCCTCATTTTCACAGATATTTTATGCCTCATGCAGACTGCTGTCAGACAGTAAATTTACAGATAGGACAATTCCAATAATTAACAACTGATTTTCTGGACCCATGGTGGCCTACAAATGAGCTGTAATGATCAAAACATTACAATAAAAGCATACTTTAAACACATGGTCATTCAGAACATAGTGGTTCGTTGACAGCATTAGTGTCCACCTCAAGCCAATCAAGAGAGATTTATCTTCGTTTCCAAAAAGTAAGCCGCTCCACCTCATGAAATAATAAACAGGACCAAGCTGGGGTTATACCTGTTAGTTTCATATAAAATAGGGTAAAGGGGTCCTGATTGATTAAGAGAATCTGGTTCCGACCAAGTAATAGAAGTACGGAATCCATGAAAATGAACGGTTTCCATAATTTTAATTGCATTGTAAATTCAGTGTTTGCTTCTATTAAGAAAAAAAAACGTTTCGCAGCACCATAACTCAATAAATCTGCCATATAAAGCAGGTTATTAAGAAAGTATTGCTTTATCCAAAAATGGCTTATAAGGGCAATTCCTGGGAATTGTCCTACTGACAGCTGAACTCCTTACACGCAACCAAGACCCGTCTTCCGAGTAGACAGGGCATGAGCAGACAGGAGAACCAGTCCGTAGTGTTTGGTAAGCTTTAAATAGGTACTTCAAGTATCCACAAACATGCAGTTTAGGTTACCACCAATACCAAGTTCATTATTGCCCCCCCCCCCCTCAAAAAAATATAAAGTGTTTTGGTTTTTTACATTTTTTTTTTTTTGCTCTATAAGCCCATCCTTTGCACCTCCTTTATAGTCTTTAAATTATGTTTTTCTCCTAATATACTGCTGCATGCGCAGTCATGATATACGTTTCTGGGAATTATAGTTTAGAATGGAATGGAAGCAAGATTTCCAGAAAACCTTGTAAATTAAATGAAATACTGATTATGGGATATTCTTTTAATTGCTAATATATATATATATATATAATATAATAAAAAAAATAAAAAAAATCAACTCCATCACACACAATTTCTTTAACCCCTTAAGGACCAAGCTTCTGGAATAAAAGGGAATCATGACGTGTCCCACACGTCATGTGTCCTTAAGGGGTTAAACATTTTAGCTTGATTTGAGATTTGTTTTCATATTACCAGCATTCACACAAAGTAACCAGCGTGATATTATATAAAATTCTAGTCTCACAACTCCGTATCAATAGGAAAGGCTAATCAAAGCGAGCATTGGTACTACAGAGGTTTGTTAAAAAAAAAAAACCATCTCTCAGAACGCCCAGACTGGCTACAGTTATGGAAAACTGAATACCAACTCTGCAGTGCCAAGCTTAGCTGTGCCCAAAACATAAATCCACTCATTGAATTTATCAGATTAATACGCAAGCTTTCTTACACATCAGAGATAGATGCTCAACGAACTATTGAAAGGCGGCAGGGGAGGGATGGCTATATTTGGCCTGGGGGCAATCACAAACAAATAGCCTGACCTGAGCCCAAATCAGCCCATTTTCCACTCTCCTCAATTTTATATTAAATGTATTACACCAGTACTGCAAGAAGTGGAATACAATCAGAGTAAATGGTTGCTGAATATATTTTAGTATTGTAATGCAAATTGTCTTGAGAAGCACCTCTGCGGGTCGAAATGTTACCTTGTATGTTACTTGTGTTTGACCTAATAAATTTATGGATTAATGACTACTTGGAGAGGTGTGCTGAACCCTCTTGGCCAATAGTGCTAGAGGCTGTAAAAGTAGAGCATTACAACTAACATCTAACTAGAGAGACTGCAGTACTGCTTACAAAAAGGCCACAAGGAAGCCGAATGCCAACAGATATGGCCCAACAGCAAAACCTTCCTAGTCCAAGTTGCCGTCACAGGCAGGAGATTGCTCTGCGCAAGTTATTTTATTAAAAAAAATCTCATTCTGCAACTTCAATCCTCTCTGTGTTTTGTTCAGGATAGGAAGCAGGCTGGTAAGGAAGAAGTGAGGTTACAGAGAGCTGTACAGAAAGTGGAAATTTACTTGGGGAGGTGTGAAACGAGGGCCTACTGTATTTACCATATGTGCAGGGCATGTGGATAACAATGGAAAGCATGTAGGGAGTGCCCTTGGTTAGAGCAGTACACGGCAGTCTAATAGGAAGGCTTTGTTCTTCAAAAGGGTCTCCTCTCCCCTTTTGTGCTTCACTTAATTCATGGCATCTGAGCTGCTCTTGAACTTGACAGGCTTGGAGAAAAAGGATGGGGGATGGTAAGAATAGAGAATAAAAGAAAAGGACCTTCAAACGAATTTCAACACAAAAAAGAAAAAACCAACCTACTTTTTCCAGCACGCCTTGCTAAGGGCTCAGGACGTTCTGGGAGCCAGATACAGTAGTAGAAAGTTCTAACTTAAAGAAAAACTATTTTGTTTCTACAGCAAAACGTAAATGTGTCCTCGCTTTCTGCTTTCACCTCGAGATATGACCCTAGTCCTTTTACCACCGATAGATGGCCAGGCATAGAAAGTTTCACTTTGACATTACTGTGCCAAGGAAATAAATAAAGGGGTCAGATGTCAGAGCCCTAAAAGTAAACGCTAACCCTGGCGCTGAAAGGGTTAATCTGAAGGTAGAAGATAGGCTGCTAACCAGCACAGAGGGATGATGGAATCAGAGAAACAGTTGTATGGTCCATTTTATGAATTATTTCTATTTAACCTCAATTACGAGATGATCCTAAACCTAAAAGCATGTGATCAAGACTTGTGTATTGTAAGGCACATGTGATTTCTGTTTGTAAAAGTGATTTGTTTACCAGAAGACAGGATAATAAAATGGCATACAATGCAGACAGATTTCCAACAAGTATAGACAGATGAGCAGATATCTTCTATTTGCATTTTTTCAGCATGACAAAGCTTTAAAGGAACATTGGAGTTAGGAATACAAAACTGAATTCCTAACACTATAGTGTCCCTCACGGTCAGGTTAAGGGATAAAAAGCAATGGGCCAGGCTCCTCCTGGTAGAAAGACACTAGAGAAGGTACTAAGTTAAGGGAGCAGGGATACTGAGATGAAGTGGTCTGTGTGCCTACAGTGAAGGCACAACCTGGCATAAAAGGTCAAAATGTTATGGTTTTTTCCACCCCCCAACTTACTTTCACTTACCATCCTCATTTATCACTTTAGTAGTGTTTACTGGATGAGTGCACTAGGAACATCAACATTGGAAAAATAACACATCTTGTTTAATAATGTTGAATACATGGAGTTCTTAACAAAACTAAATTGTCAGGAATTTACCAGGATTTGCTCATTTTAGGCCAACAGAGCTGATCTGGAAACATAGCCAACTTGCAATTTTCCCAATTCAGATAATCTTGCAGCTTCCTGACAATTTACAGTTCAGATACTAAGCCTGTTTTAAAGCAGCTGTTACAGTCTAGGTTCACAGGGGTAGGCAACCACTTGTGGACTACAGCTGCCTGACGCATTATAGGAGACTTAGTCCACAACATCTGGAGTGTCGAAGGTTGCCTACATCTACACTTGAAAGTCCATGCATATTTTGCAAAGACCCCTGATGGTGACATTGCGGATTGCTGTGTGGTGACCTCAATGTGCAGCGGAGGAGAGGTATAATTTACCTGATGCAGTCATCCACAGGTGCCTCCATTTTTAAGGAATCTTCAGCTCCTGAGGTTTCATCTGCCAGGGGCCCAAATCAGTGCTGGACTCTCATGTATGTGCGACAGTCAACACTGATGTCTTTTGTAGGATCCTGCATTAATAGATACCCAAAATAAAAAGGCCTTATTCCCACAGCTATTGCTAGCAACGGCTGTGAGAAGTGACAAAGCTTGACTTGACTTCTTTGACTTGGTCTTATGGCAACGCCTCACGTTGACTTAAGTAGTTCCTCCTTTGGACTGTCAGGCCAGGCTTTATAAGCATTTCATATTGATTTTATATTTATGAAACTCTACATTTTTTGGTGGAGGAGACAGAGCCGCTTTAAAAAATAAATAAATAAATCACAGTGCTGTGTGAGATCTACACAATCCATTACAATGTAACCTATTCAGCCATGATCAGCCAGTAGGAAGTCATTTTTAGCAGGTGCTTCAAGTTACAAAGAGTCAGTTTTTCGATATACTTCACAGTAAGATCACATTGTAAAACATAGCTGATTTTTACTTTTTTCCTCTCTCCATATTTAAACTTGAATCCACAATCTGGAATCTCTGCTCATAATCTGCACGTTTCCACCCTTTAATTAGCCTAGTGATGTGCAGGCCACCAGGTTGCATTTAAAATAAGGTCAAAAAGCAGCAGAACCATTAACAAAAGCAAAGCATGTGCGGTCACACAGACACAATGTCAACACCAACAGCCAGCCAATAGAAGGGTCAGCATGATGGAGGTACCCCGTGACCCTGCCCCCACCCCAGCCAATCACTTTCAGGACGCATTAGGCCATCTGCAAGGGGACAATCCCAGTAGGGGTTAGAACAGGCACAAAGGCTGCCGAACATGCAAACATTCAGAACAAATTTCATTTCTAAAGGGAGAAAATGGACATGGTGTGGGAGTATGCTCCTGGGACACGTCTCTTAGAAAGTCACAATTCTTCAGCCATTGACAACAGGACAAAGCAAGGGAGCTCGACCTCAAAACTGTTCCTTCAACGCTAGTCCAGGCTGGTTAAAATTATATGAAAAAAAAATGAAAAATGCATTTTATAAACCTCTCAGAAATAGGATGGTTCTTTTAACTTTGCAATGCGAAACATTCCACAAGAAAATATGTGTGATTGGTGGAATCCAGAAGACAATTGAATTGAAAGACGCCCTAAAATGATAGCTCCGTTTGAACAAGGACGTATCATAGCTAGCAGTAGGCTGGGGCAGATGGAAGGTTTTTGACATCTGCAATGTAGTGGGAACAACAAACCACATAATATGAAGATAGAGATTTTATTTTTTATTATTCTATATTTTAACTGATCAAAAAACTGTGAGCTTACCCTGACAGATCTAAGCAGCTTGTAATGACTTTATATTTTATTTACAGTTTCCAAAAGAGATGTGAACAAACACCCCCTTACTTGTAACTGTATACAATCAGTAAAAACAAATATAATCCTCTGAAATTAGCTTTGTGACCTGTTTAATGATGGTCAAAAAAGAATCTGAGAATACGATTTGTAAATGGAAGTCAAGCATTCTGGGGCTCAGCTGTGGACATTACGGGATATGCACATAACTGAATAGCACAACTGAACCCCATGCCTCTATGCTGATGGACCTCAACTATTAATGCATTTGCTAGCAGATTGGCAAGGACAACATAGATATGAAATTTTATGGTCTAGAAAGAATTTTGTCCACAACAGGTGCAATTTAAAGCAGTGTTGAGACTGCCAAGAGAGGCACTGGAAAATAAAAGTAGATATTAAATATAGCATGGCGTTTTTCTGCCTCCACAGCAGTCTGGCTTTTCAATAGTCATTTCTGAAGGCTTACGAAACCTCAATGTAGCATTAACGATCTCTTTAACAATATTTAGCACATTGCCAGGTTAAATCAGAAACACTGATTAAGGCAGCGTTCAGCAAAATTGTGCAGCCAGGAACTGAGAGAGCCATTACAGCTACGCAATGACTGGTGAAATATAACTTGGCTTAGACAAAAAAAAAAAAATTCTCCAATAAATAAAAGTGATGTACAAGTTGTGCTACCCAATCAGGGAGATCCCAAAAAATGCTGGGTAAACAAGAGTCCCGGCTTTAACGTATAGCCATTTTTTTTTTTCTATGGACACCAAAAAAAAAAAAAACCCCAAACCAAAAACTGCATTTTGAATCCGAGAGCCAAAGCAGCTACAATAGAGGTGTCCCCACTGTGGTTAAAGAATCTGGTCTTCGGTGCATCAGCAGCTTTTGCAGAGTGATCAAAAGCACATTTAATCCACTATGACAACTGGCATCCTTTAGCAAGAAAGCTTTACTTCCTTCGAGGCGAGCATTGTATCAGCCTGTGTTTGAACGAACGTGTCCGAGTATCTAGATTTCCGAGGAAGTAATCACTTTTGTGCTGAAAACACGCAAAGAGATTACCAGAAACAAAACTTTTCATACGTTCCCATGGGAGCCGCACAGCATTTGAATGACAATAGGGTTGTACCTTTGCACCAAGCAGTTAAAAGTGTGTTGCTATTGAGATTTGTGAGTATTGTACACAAATCAGAATGGCAGTAAAGGTCAGATGCTGTAAAAGAACATGTGACATTCTACAAATCCACAGAAGAACAAATATTTCTCCCTTCTGCAAACTGACCGCCAGAGCAGAACAGGAAGTTTGAGCTGAACAATACGCTATTATGGATGCAAACGGAGGGAGGGTAAAGCAAACAGCAGCATGACTGGAGTTCTTTGCATGCTTTACTACCCATTCATTACCAAATATACAACATTACTACCTATGTCTAACAGTGGCAACCTTACAGACAGGCTGCGTGACCAATATGCTGCCTGGATATGGATACTGACTGGCTTTTAAAGGGTTTAGAGGAGATCGCTCTTACGTCTCTTCACCTGGTCCTTTGGAGATTATAACATATATCCAATTTATGGATGGGGGTATAGAAGATCAACTGCAGTTTCTAACATTCATAGGAAAACATCTGGGAAAAAAATAAACAAACAGTTTTTTATTAGCTTAGAAAAAAAAAAAAAATCTCCCAAGATTTAGTTCTTCTAAAAATAGAACATTTATTGCACGCATTTTGGTATTCACGATTTAGTGAAACCTGTTCTGATATCGTAAACCTAAGTAACCTTGGAAGTGCTTTGAATAAAGTTCCACAATTTTAGCACAAAAATAGATTGTCCCCATATGAAAAAAAAGCCAAAACAAAAATAAAAACAACCTTTATTTCTCTGTCAATTAAAAATTTAATAAAAAGCGACAACTCTGCAATAGATTAAAACCTTAAAGGGACACTATAGTCACTAGAACCACAGCAGCTCAATTAAGTTGTTCTGGTGTCCATAGCATGTCTGTGCAGGTTTTTTGCTGGAAAGAAAGGCAGTGTACAGTGCTGGCTAGGAACACCGCTAATGGCAATCATTCAGACAACCACTAGAGGTGCTTCCTACAGTCTTCCCCCCAAAATAAGACCGGGTCTTATATTAATAAAAAAACAAAAAACAAAAAAAGCACTAGGGCTTATTTTCAGGCAAGGTTTTATTTCGGGGAAAAACTGTAGCAAGCATGTCCTAGAAAGCAGGTCTACGTTCAGGGGAACTTCCCTGAACATAGAGTAGCTTACTAGCGTATGGAATCCCACGTACCTATGTTCGGGGGAAATTCCCCAAATATAGCACTACCCTGAAAATAAGCCCTACTCTCTAGTAAGCCAATTATGTGCATCCCCGCTTTTTTTAAGGAAGTCTTATTTTCGGTGAAACAGGGTAGTGCGCTGTGTGCAGTACCTATGTTCAGCGTCTCTGCGGTCCGTTTGAAGGTGCTGAACCCTCACCTTAGAGATGCATTGATTGAATGCATCTATTTGAGGAGATTCTGATTGGCACAGCATGGTGTTTTGCCACAGATGAGCAATAGCTTCCCAATGTTTATTTTCTTATGAGAAAGCACTGGATTGGCTATCATTAATATTGATGACCTCAGTCATGGAGGCAAGACCAGCAGGACATGTGAGATGAGGTGCAATTGGAGGGGGGCCAGTCACCTAAACAACCACTTTAGGACTATAGGTTTGTATTCCTGACAATATAGTGTTCCTTTAAGAGCTGATGAGGAGACCGTTCAGGATCAAGTTCTGGTTTCTTAACCTATATCTTATTTCCGTCATCCTGGATGGAACAAAAGGACAACTCAATGAACTCACAAAAACGGCAGCTACAGACATTTCTGAGACACTTAAAATGAAAATGCTCTCCACTACCCAAACAAAGTAATACCTGTACTTTCACCACTACAATCTGGAATTCACTGATCTACATTTTGAACAAGTGGTGTGTGGAATGTTGTCAATATGCAACATTAATTTGGTTCTATAGTTTTATATACACATTATCACCTATAAAAGGAGGACATTGATCTAGTCCTTATTCAGCTTCTAACAAAAATAACTGTCCTAGGATCTTTCAATTTGTAAATCTATTTAAATGGCAATGGTCAGCTCAAACTCTTTTTTAGTATAATTCTTTTATCATGTTTTCAAAAGGAAATATTGTTTTGTTAGTATATGCAATAAAGAAAATTTAAAAATTTTCAAAATAAAAAAAAAAAGGAAAGAAAGAAAATCTGTGCAGGGGGTGAAGTTGACCCAAGGTGTATGTATATTGATGAAGGATCCGGTCATATACTAAGGGTTGGGAGAAGGGATTCGAAAATTAAAAAAAAATATTTGAAGACAGTAGCCCTTTGAAAAAACTTACCATGCACACATTAGCTGGTATCACATTAAGGAACAAGCCATTTTACAACCATAACTGGCCTAAATTAAAAGTTAAAGTTTAGTATTCTTTAATTTCACAGCTATGCAAATTGAATAATAATAATAATAATAATAAAGTCCCAAACCCAAGGCACTCAGCCGCACTCCAAAAAAATAAATAAAAAAATAACTGTGTACCTGTAGCAGATCATTCCTTTCCATCAGGGCTATGCACTAATGTGAGAATTCAAAGTGTAATTCAAATCTAATCGCTGAACTGAAAAAATAAATAATGTAATCAAAGCAAGCACTTTAGATTTAAATCTGAAATTCACTTTGAATTCTCACTTTGCTAAATAACCCTGTTTGACACAAACCTTTTCATCTACACACAATGTATAGATACTATCTTCGCCTCCCTGAAGGTGAACTTGCCATCCACACGATTTATGGATGACAGTTTCCTATACTGGCAAATACCAGTGACAGAGGAAAATGGAAATTAAACCTTCAAAATATAGTTTTACCCATAGATTTTATGGAAATTTGTCTATCACATTGTCTACTGTATCTCAAATCACAGAGTATAGAGAACATGCTATGATCTAGAAAGTGAACATTTTCCATTTTTGTAGTACAGAAAACTTTCAAACCCTCACTATGATGCTTGCAGCTTTTCTCAAATAATCAGAAAAAGAGTAATCAGAAGCTCACTCCCCATACCTGCAGAGATGATGCACGCACCCCCCTCCACCCCCCCCCCCACCTGCAGAACAAACTTTTCATTGCAGGGTTTAAGTCACTCTAGTCTAGTGGCAGTCACACAGACTACCACAAGAGGCGCTTCAGGATACCATCTGATTGACGTAGCGCTACGTTTTTCTGCACAATGCCTTTATGGGAAAGCGTTGGATTGGCGGAGATGGGAGCAACCATGGAGACCCATGCTGCAAGGAAAAAAAAGTAAGTAAACCAGGTTTGTCACCCTGCAGATAGGGGCATGTTACCTAAATATAGCGTTTGGAATACAATTTGTATTTCTAAGACTACAGTGTTCCATTAACCTAAATCTGTAAAGTTTTCTGAAGCCAGAGGTGTGGTCTTTCCTTTTTTAGAATATTGTAAAATGCTGCAAAAATGAAGATGCTGGCACTATATAAATGTGAATAATTGTAATAAAGCATGGTGATGCACCAGATTTAAGTCTAGAAGAAGACAATCTAGATTGAGACTTCTGTTTTATGAGCCAGTTCACCTGGGAGCTCTAAATGCACACTGTGTTCCAGAAGTCATTGTGTAGATTGTGATATGCATGTATTCTTTATTCCTCGTGTGGAAAACAGGTATACAAAATAAATACTTTAGCATGGGCATAGATACGAGTCTAAAACTGGGACAGTCTCACCCGATCAGAGTCTTCTAATAAATGGTGATGATGTAGACCCAAGTTGATTTTTTTTTTTTATGGATTTTACACAACTATCCATTTAAGTCTTTTAAGGGGTGCATGGTAATCTATTACCCTTTTAGTGCTCCTCAATGTATTAAAATCATTGCTACTTTGGTCTTGCAACAGATAATATTCTTTAGAGACTTATTCTGCCAGGAAATTCTGATTCCGTTTATATAAAAAAGAAATGTAACTATTCAAAGTACCGGACAAAATGAATCTGCCCCAATAAAAATAAAAATATGGCAAAAACTAAGTAGTGGTAAATCACATCAGAGAATAACTTTTTTTAGACTCTCACTTTGCAACATAATCCCACTTGTGGTTATGCAAACCACACCATAGAGTGCAACATGTTCTGGTGAAAGAATTGTCCAATCTAGGTCTTAATTCACAACAATAAGCAGCTTGTTTAGAAAATTCCATCAAGAATGTCTCCAAACCTACATTATATTTACATCACTGGAGGGTCGAAACACAAACTATCTTAAAAGTTAATTACACAAATTTAAAAAATAAATAAATAAAAACTGAGAAATTAATAAACTATGACACTTTAGAATTTGATAAATTCCCAATATATTTGAGAATTTTCAAGGATGAATATAAACAAAAAAAAACCCTAAAACCAAAATAAGTGAAAATGATCAGAGACCAACTTATTTGACTTTGTCCGAAATTAATATTTAAATAAATACCACCACCAGATCTTTAAAACAGTGAACACAAACATACCATAAAGTTAAATTACACACACACACACACACACACACACACACACACACACAGATCCACAACACTGATAGCCAATTACAGCCCAACAAAAACACACAACCTGATGTGCTGAAAATGTCACCTTAATTTAGATTGTGGAGCAAAAGTTATGCATTGATGAGAAAGGTGTGCAAAAAGTGGAGTACGCACTTTTTCCATTCTAAGCTACCAGAGAGTCTGCTCTTCCATGTCACAGAATAGTATCAGCATTTTCTACCTCTTACTTTTCACTGATTTGTCTTGAAAAGGATTCAGAATTCTCAGACAAATCGCCCTACAGATTTCCCTTAGTAGCAAAAAGCATGAGTAAAGTCTAAAGCAATCTCCTACCGCTCAGACAAGGCAATCTGTAGCCAGACTGCCCATTTTTTTTATATAACTGTGCATTGGTTTACAAATCATAGCCACAGGCTCGTTGCTCTATCTAGAGTGTGCAGTTTGCCAGAGAATCCACTTTGCCCAGAAGTATTGCATTAGCCCAGTAACCCTGCAAGTGTGCCCTGGTAACTGCCGTTCAACTGTGCCACGATGAGCAAATTTCAAGCTCTGTCATTTTGACAGAAAAGTCACAGAAACCTCCATTGATTATACACAGATTATGCAGACTTTGCTTAAGAAACACATGGCAGAAACCCAATGAAGTGGCACATGAAAAAGTTACCGGTAATTTAGAGTTGGTTAGAAATTCCGGGCCGTATCTACGTGGACTTAAAGCACAGAAGATGCACATGTCATGTTTGCTACAGACACCTAGGATGAGACTTTGTAATCCAACAAATATACAAAAAAAATAGTAAGACGAACTTTACTAAAGTTATAGACATGGATGGGTTAGTGGAGCAGTTTTGTAAAGTACATTGTCCTACAGATTGATTCATTTCAGAATGAACTCGTATACACGTATACACAAATATTTTGGCAATCACACAGTCATACTAAAGGAAAGCAGGATGAAAGGAAATAAAAAACAAAAAAACTTCCAGAACAGAAGCGTCCACCCTTGGCCATCCCAACCAAGGGTTGTGAGGCCGGCAGTGCAGTAACAGCTGGGGGCCACTGTTGAACAGCCCTGTTTTAGATGTTCTTTACTGCCTATAGAGAGGCTGACTGGAAGAAATGCCCATTCAGAGCGACAGAAGACATAGCACTCCAGTAACTTACCCCTCAAAATGTGTGTGGGCGTCCGTACATGCCAGCGGGATACTAGTTTTTGTGATTCATGTGTGCCTTTTCTATATGTTGCTGTTGAAACAGAGGAAAATGTAAGCATGCATTGAAATGGTAAGAAAATGGTCTGCCATTCTCCCACACCACTGAATGAACAACGATAAGTGGGCACACAGTGAAAACAGAGTTACTGGCAGGATGGAGGCACGAGAGATACAGACTAAACTTCTAAATCGGGCAACCTTCGTGTAAGAGTAGAGCAAGGGGTAAATCATTACTTGTGCAGTTATTGGTGTACACATTAAGGGGTTAAGGGGCAGCCACTGACTTTCAGCCTCCCTTCTTCATGCCTTGTTTCGATTATATACTAGAACAATCCATAAGTCATTTTTGGATGCTGCAAGGGAATGGTTTGTCGACAGCCAAGCTAGGCAGCTACCTAATGCCATCTCTCTACCAGTGGCCCCTCACTGTACAATCACCAAATCATAGAGAATAGATTTAGAAGGAGTATAAGGGAGCCTGAGAATTCTGTACCTACAGGCATCTGAAAAGGAAATCTGGGCCTGGAAGCTGCCAAACTTCTTGGGGATCTCACAGTACTGTCTGAGAACCAAGTAATGCTGTGGGTCTAGATCAGGGAACTCCAGATGCTGTGGACTACATCTCCTCTAATCCTTTGACAGCATTATGGATGTATAAGTATTGAGTGATGTAGTCCAAAACATCTGGAGTGCCAAAGGTTGCCTACCCCTGATGTAGATCAATGACCGGGACCTAAGTAACAAACATAGCAAATGTGTCGGGACTAGTTCCTTGTTTGTAAACTTAACTCAGTCACTCATTCTTCAAGTGTGATGTAAAATAGACTCGTGAGGTCTTCTTTTACTTATTAGACTCTTATGTCCATAGGGTTTCCGTGACATTGGAGGAGGCACTGCTCCTCTGGTAAATCATTTATTTTGGCTAGTTTCCTGGGACCTGGGGAACATAAAGCATCTTATCCAACCACAAGAGACGCACGTTAAACTGGCATGGAGCTCCAACTTCCTGCCCCAACTAAGGGATTAAAAGCCACTGGTCTACCCCCCCCCCCTTTTTTTTTTTTTTTAAACAAATTTGATAAATCAATATTTTCTCTTCCTTGTACAGTTTGGCTAATATTTTGTCTAGGTGGGTATGCATAAACACTTACTTACATATTCTATTTTATTACTGATCCATTTTCATAAACCCAAAACCTTTCAAAATCTAATATATAAACATATTCTATTTACAAGGAAGAGGAATCCCAGTGCTTTCCCGTCAGGAATTTCTTCGCTGCACTCGAACAGTAGCAAACGGTCCATTACATAATTAAATGTTAAGACAGGTCAGTGGTTTTAAACCAACAGAAAAATTAGTCAACATCAAGAATTTAACACATTTAACATTGCAAAATAAGTATATGGGATAAGAACAATGAGAAGTCACCAAATTTGGGTAAAGAAAACAAAACAAAAAAACCTATTGAAAATACAGGTGGTCCTCATTTAGCGACCTACCTCTTTTACGACGGCTCGCACTTGCGTAAGTGTGAGCCGTAGTGGAGATTCCCTGCTCTGGTGCACATGTCTATGTTTGGGGAAACTTCCCCAAGCATAGATGAACGCATGAGAGCAGGAAATTCCTCTAATCTATGTTCGGTTAAAAAAAATAAAATAAAAATAAAAAAAATTAAAAAAAGGGTGCACATCCACATCTATTTGTCTATTTTATAGTAAAAAAAAAAGTTTCCAAACTAACATTTAAAATCTGAGCCAATGCATTACCAATCCCTGCCATACTTTTAGTTGTGTTGGTCGTTTAAGATTTGGTAGCAACAAAAAAAAAAAAAGCCCATGTTAATTGCATTGTACCTTGCAAACAAAGGCAGGTCCCAATTATACTACAGACCCCATGTCTTTGAGCAAAGGATACCACGTGTAAAAGAGCTGCAGTGTACACAGCTGTGAGTTGGTGAATTCAACAAAAGCTATTGTGGTTCAAGGGTTGCAGATCTCAAACCCATTTGTTTACAGAAAAGTAAAAAGGAGGATGCCAACTAAAAGGGCAGGGGTAATGAATGAAATATGTGCTGTCCGAGGCGGGTGGCCTCCACAGTCAAATATGTCAATCATGTGGTTCCCTAAACTGCTGTGGCAACAGGTCTTAACCCTCCGTGGTCCATAGAGGGAATCAAGCCATAAAACACATTGAGACTTTGTACTCAACTACCAGCTTATGGAAAAACCATTTCTCAAAATGTAACGCAGTAACACGCAAACATTTAAAGACATTTTACGATTATTTTTTCCCCCCATCTACGCATGCATATAAAGGGCCAGTACAGAAGAAATGAGATATTTCTTAATAAGTACTGCAAATTACAGGCCCCTTCAAATGAGCACTCCGGCCCCATTACAGTTTCACCTCAATGAAGTTAAGGTTTGCTTTAATGTAGGCTCAGCTAATAGGCAAGGACTAGCTTGGGTAGTCAGTGATAGGCTGAGAGCCAAACCAGAGAGTTTAGAAAAACTTACTAAGTGGGCTACAGACACAGCTAGTCTATTGTTTTCAATCGACCCCCATTCATGTTGTTTTCTGAAAAACGCATGTAATAGCATTGCACAAAATTGATACTGATAGGCCAATGAAGTGTTAATCTGTATTATGGAACCCAGGGTGGGTTCGTTTTCATACAGTAATATCGGGAAGCATGAAGATAACAGCATTATAGTCAGAGGCTGATGTACTGCAATGGTCTGTTAAAATATAAAGTGATTTTAAATACATATACACGATGGCTTTCGAAGAGAAGAAAATGACTATAGAAAGTAATGTATCATTAGGAAATTTAGCTGAATGAAAAAGCTGAAAACACAGTCTGCTTCTATTTAACCTTGAATTGCCATAGAAAAGAGTACTAAATGATATTGCCTGCATTTCATAAAAAGCATTGCTTAAAAATGCTGGCTTGAAAGTTGCATTCATTCCTTAAATCGATAAGTGTAACACTACAAAGCAGTAAATGAAGCATGCTATGGGATAAATAAAATAGAAGTCCAGTCACAGCATGAGTCAATGAATGTTCCTACGCTTCCTTCGAGTGTTCCCCAGCGGTTCCTGCCGCGATCTGATCAGGACCCTGGGATTAACAGATGCATGCCTGATCTTTTTACAAGCTTCATTTTGGCTGTTATGAACCATTTGAGACCAGAAAATCAACTGTCTGCAAGTGAAAGGGTAGGTATAAAAGTTATATGCTGGTCCAACATATACCAACCCACCATGCATAACCCCTGCATTCAGGACTGGTCACTACCATTCCATCATTACCCGTCATAGGAACAAAACCACTTAAAAATAAATGGGTTGACAGAAGAGTGAAAGCAAGTATACAGGTATATACACCAACACACATTGCTTTGTTCCAAAAAAAAAAAAAAAAGTTTTAAAAAAACAACTTATTTTTACAGAAGCATACCTCCCAATGGTCTCTGTTTAGTAAGGACAGTCCCTATTTCGGACGCAAATCTGTCTGTCCCTCCAAATAATGGTTTTCAGTACACACTGTAAATTTCTAGTGGACAGTCACCAAAACTTTAGCTTAATGAAGTAGTTTTGGTGTATAGATCATGCCTCTTAAGTCTCACAGCTCAATGCACTGCCATTGAGAAGATAAATCACTTTGCTTATGCAGCCCTAGCCACACCTCTCACAAAGCCTGCATTAAAAAAAAAAAAAAAAAAAGACTAAATCAGATTTTAACTTACTTTACGTTTTCATCTCCTGCTCTGTAAATTGAACTTTACTTACATACAGGAGAACCCCACAATGTCTAGTAAGCTACTACAGAGCAGAAGATACATGTCACTTCGGGTTCACGATGGCTGTGCAAGTCACATGCAGGGAGGTGGGACTAGGATGTCAAACAAAGTGATTCAACTCCTAAGTGACAGAATTGAGCATTTAGACTCCAGGGGAGTGATCGATATACCAAAACTGCTTCATTAAGATTAAGTTGTTTTGGTGACTACAGTGTCCCTTTAACTTGCCCTCAGAGCTTCCAGCCTCTCACTGCTATCCAAAAGTTAGGCAACTTCAGAATTTTCTAAATGATGGCAGAACTGCTCTGAGTGCCTAGGAGAGACCCCAAACAGTTTGACAGAAAACCTGTAAAATGCACCCAAAGACTCAAGTAGCTGTAGTGTTTATAATTGAATAAAACTTTAAAAATCACCTTTAACTTGTGTTAAAGGGACACTATAGGCACCCAGACCACTTCAGCTAATTGAAGTGATCTGGACACAGTGTCCCTATTGCCGTTAGTGTTGCAATGTTAAACATATTTACATTGCAACACAGTCTTCCTCCAGTGCCTGTCTCCCAGATTTTTCTGTCAGATTTTTCCCATAGGAAAGCGCTGCAAGGGAGTAAAGGTAAATTGAACTACTTAAAGCAGCTCTGTCACCGACTGGGGTCTTTGCATTATTTGGCAACATTGCTATTTTGGCTCTGATGGCCATGGAGCAGGGGAAGATTTAATAGCCTGAATCGGTCCCACATGGATGCCGCCATCCTCTTCCTGATGCTTCAGTAGCCAGCAGTCCAGCGCTATACTCTTGCACATGCGAGAGAGTACAGCTCTGGGGTCTATGGATTCTCCACAGAAAGTTTCCCTACAGGTAGATACGGCAAGGTTGATGGTGATAGCTTAGCCTTGTGCCAAGCCTTGGTAACTGTAGGAAAAATACTAAGACAAAGTAGGGAGGGACAAATTCCGACACAGTCACAGCATTTCATAAAGGTTTTATCTTTGTGAAATACTCATTTTGGAGAGGGCGTGACAGTCACTTTAAATTTCTTTAGGAATAGCGGCACCTAAACCTCTAACAGGACATTATAGCTTTCATATCAGCAAATACCAAATAAAATCTTATTTTCCATTATTGTTGTGAAAATTTAAACAGCAGCCCCAGTGGGAGGGGCTAATATGAACTAACAACAAGGCTATGCCGTCTTACTCTACCCTCTTCCAGATACATTTGGGTTTTATTCCACATCAGTTGTAACTGATTTTAGATAGATACAAATGAGAGAAATTTGGTCTTTGCAGCCTGTTTTTATCACATGCTTTATGATCCCAAAGCATTATGGGCTTTGTAGTGTTACATGCTGCTGGCTACACTGTTTTCCAGTTGCCTCTGTAAATACAACATAAAAAGGAAGTTCTAATTTATGTGGTTTTCACAAGAAGGTTTAAAAAAAAAAAATGTAAAAAAAAAATATTAAAATGCCAACTGGAGTGTGGCTCAATCGATCCCATTAATATCACAGGAAGCCACGTACCCATGCTTCAAAATATCCCAAGTACACATCACTCAGCCATGACATTTTCTAAGGCAAGCCACAAACACACAGAAATAAATCAGAATTTCAGATCAAACTAAACATCTTCAAGTCACCAACAATGAATGAGAACCAGCAGATAATGTGACCCTTTCAGGCAGTTTTGGTCTCCTCTAACATATATATGTAAATGGATTGCATCTGTTCCTTCCAGATATATGATGCTTCTAAGCAGGGGTGCTCACGCCATCTGTGCCCCCCACCCCCTAACCCATTACTAGTGCTTGTAGCTGGTATGGCCCATACATTTCTCTCTATAATGCATTCTCAGATATTCAGTCTAACCTCATGCATAAAACAATCTGTACTTTATCACTGGACACATTTTATCCCCAGTTACAGTAAGGATGCAATTGTCACAAATAACATACTTGGCAGGTAAACCGCTGCAAACAATACAGAGCATCAAGCGTTACTGTATTCTGGCAGTATCCAGTCATCCGCACACTAGAGTAAGGAATGTTGTTCTTATTTCTTCTGAATACCCAAACTTGGGGCAGAAAATAATAAACACCAGAGTTTCAATGAAGGAGATTTATTCCACCACGGTGAACACGGCAAGTTCTCAACCTAGTATTTTCTGGGAGACCATGCTAGGTTGAAACGTTGCCGGGTCCATCGTGGTGGAATAAATCTCCCTTATTTTTAGAACTGGTGGTGTTTTTTTTTTGTTTTGTTTTTTTACTGCATTGGTGGCGATTGTAAAGAGGCTACGAGAGCACGCACCCAGCTCTAATAGTGCCAATCCCCTGGCATCAATTCTACAAAATGGGGTAACCACACTTAATCAAATTTTTGCCCTATTTGACAAGTTGTCCTGTGACACGAGGAGGGCTCACTTATAGATTGAAAGACTGTTATAACAAAAATATGAAAAACAATGGCCATTGTAGAGAAGCTGCCAAGCTGTCTTCACAGCTCCCATATATATTGCAGGTGATATTTAGAGCAGCTGCAGTGGGCAATAAGTCTCCAATCGTTCCATTCCTGTACTTTTCATGTGAAAGACAGAAGTTGCAATCTGCTAATTCCATCCACCCATCAATAAGGACTGTAGTCAAGCTCCGATTGGATATGCCCAGCTCCAATGAGAGATATATATATATATATACACACACACATATACATATACATATACATATACATACATACATACACACACATATTCTGCAATATAACTAGCTCCGTCTCCTATCCATCTACATCCAAGACATGCCATCTGTAATAGTTTCACTCCGATCACATGCTTGTCATGTGGAAGCCACTTTGGCATCACTGAGTGAGAGGAGACATTGGGCATGTGCATCTCATGGATACACTAAAACAACAACCGCCACAATGAAACACTTTGGAAAGCCTTCGATCCAAAGCTGCATAGTGAGTCTATAGGGAAGCTTATCTGAATAAGTAACAGAGTAGGTAACAGTCTATGTGTTACCTGTATTAAAAAAAAAAAAAAAAAAAAAAAAGAAGAAGCTGTCTGACCTGTCCAACAGTACATGTAACGGACAGTCGCTGCATTATAAATTCATGTTGATGCAAAATAATGAAGTATTGCAGTTTCTTGTAATACCATTTACTAACAAATGTTAAAGGGACACTATAGTCACCTGAACAACTTTAGCTTAATGAAGCAGTTTTGGTGTATAGAACATGCCCCTGCAGCCTCACTGCTCAATCCTCTGCAATTTAGGAGTTAAATCCCTTTGTTTATGAACCCTAGTCACACCTCCCTGCATGTGACTTGCACAGCATTCCATGAACACTTCCTGTAACGAGAGCCCTATTTGGGCTTTCTTTATTGCAAGTTCTGTTTAATTAAGATTTTCTTATCCCCTGCTATGTTAATAGCTTGCTAGACCCAACAAGAGCCTCCTGTATGTGATTAAAGTTCAATTTAGAGATTGAGATACAATTATTTAAGGTAAATTACATCTGTTTGAAAGTGAAACCAGTTTTTTTTTTCATGCAGGCTCTGTCAATCATAGCCAGGGGAGGTGTGGCTAGGGCTGCATAAACAGAAACAAAGTCATTTAACTCCTAAATGACAGTGAATTGAGCAGTGAAATTGCAGGGGAATGATCTATACACTAAAACTGCTTTATTTAGCTAAAGTAATTTAGGTGACTATAGTGTTCCTTTAAGGGACAAGCTTTCGGGAGTTCCTCTCCTTAGCAATATAAAGCATTTCTGACCACAGCAAAACAAGAAAAACTGCAAAAATCCCAACATTTTGCCTAAATAAGAAGTGTGGAGGCAGGGAGCACGGTGGAAATGGAATTGAACATAAAACCTTTCCAGATATCCGTTAGAAGAAGCCGTGTGTAAGCTACAGTGATGGGAGCACATTCGTAAAGGACAAAGTGAGCATAACAGAAGGTATACGTTAAAGTACTGGAAATGCAGTGATGGCAGAACAGGTTAAAAAGAACACCCCATCATTTCAATGCAGTGGTCCTGAATGTTTAACCCTTCAAGGGAAACATTGCTGTTTTGCAGAAAGTACAAAGTATACCTTGACCAGTTTAACGTGCCTATAGTGAAGCTATGAGTGCAATGTCACGTGACATGGCAGCACACGGGAACGGATATAGACAAAAAATGGGATACAGCTGAATAACTAGAAAAAAAATATAAAACACATAGTGAAGTACATTAACAATAATTGGATTTAACCCACAAAGATTGCACTCACGAGATAGTGTAGGGTAATGCGCCTTTAAGCCCACACTGGGCTAAAATGGTATTTGCCTTCCACGGATCGGTTGCTCTGTCTTTCACAGGAAATGGAAGAATGCCAGTTGAAATGTAAAAAATATTTTTCTTTATTCAAAAGGCAAAATAGCCTTGAAAGATTCAATCAGTAAAATTATTTAAAATAACTGCAATCTAACGCGTTTCGTCCAAACAACTTGGACTTCATCAGAGAAAATTCTGCAGTTTTAACAATCACATAAAATACAAAGCATGCATAATCCCACCCCCAACAGAGTCCCTTAAATACAACCAGTCCGTGTGTTGATTGGAGAATTCTCTCCTGGAACCACTTCTCCCATTAGGGTATATTGCCTCCAGATGGCTCTTGTTTTGTAATTCCGCGGCAAAAAGACATAGCCGTTTTTCATCCGTCTAGCTTATCAAGATATGCGTTCCAAATGTCCGTTTCCGGTTGCGTTCCAAGCGCATACTTCCGGTTGCGGACGGCGACGTACGTCATGACGTCAGCGTTGCGTTCCAAATGCGGCATATGCGTTCCAAGCATGGAACAGCCACTTGAACAGTTAAATAACTGAAAAAAATCTCAAAGTAATCGCAATCAGTGATCAGACTTTCAAATTCAAAATAAAAACTTATAAATAACAAAGAGATACATCATCATTCAATAGAGCTGTAGGACTTTCATCTTCTGCCAATTGCTATAGTATAAATATATACATAGACTCCAAAAATTATAATGAGAAAAATTATATATGTGTACACTAAAAAATAAATAAATATAAATAAAATGAACTAGAAATGAACCAAAAATAAATGAATAAAATTAAATAAAAATAAAAATAAAAATAATAAATATAAAAATAAAAATAAAATAAAAATAAATAAACAATTAAATGAAAATAAATATAAAAATAAATATAAATATGAAAAAAATGAAAAAAATGGAAACAAAAAAATAATAAATAATCAATGATAAATAATGAAAAATAATAAAAAAAAATATAATAAAAAAATAAATAAATAAATAAATAAAAAAAATATAAAAAAATAATAATAAAAAAAAATAATAAAAAAATATAATAAAAAAATAATAAAAAAATATAATGATAATAAAAAATAAAAAATAAAAATAATAATGAAAAATAATAAAATATCAATCTAAAGAGAAAAAACTTTTTATGTGGCAGAAGGTGGAAATCCCCCCTAAATTCCAAGGACATCTTTAGAAAAAAAATACCCTTATACCATGAAACTGGCCAAATCAACATCTATATTTAAACCTTTGGGTGTTAAGGTATCCAATTGATATATCCAATAGGTCTCCCGTTGTGCTAGTTTCAATTCCCTATTTCCTCCTCTCCAGTGGGCGGGCACATGTTCTATACCACAACCCCTAAAATCCCTCCAATTAAAGGCCTGGCATGTATTGCAGTGCACTGGCACTGAATGAGTTGAATGAGCACACGGGAACGCAATGAAGACAATGCTTCGTATAGGGAAGGCTAAACATGTGAGTGGCACTCACTGCGGATGTGCATCAGTTTTCCAATGGACCATCATCTGAGAAAGCCAGGCCTTCTTGACGACGCTGCGGGCAGAGAAGTACACTGCTCTAAATAGGGGCACTATAGCTTTAGGAATACAGCTTTGCATTCCTACTGCTATAATGTTCCTTTAATAAGCTGTTCCATGAGTGCAGTGACAGAAATAAACAGAATAATATACGTGCACCATGTTACAGAATGCAGAGCGGCTGTCATTTTATAGAATATGTACTTTGGGTGTCATTTTATCAAGCAGTGTATATGCAATATACATTTGCAGTATAATTAAGTATGTAATCGTAAACTGTGTGGCTGTACTGTCAGGATTACATGGTGTATTATGGAAGGTTAAGGAATCAGTAGGGACTGTTGTGACAAACAGAATAAGTGTATTAACCCTTTAACACTGTTAAGCCAGTAGTGTGTCAGAACGCCCTGCAGATTTGGTGCGTTCATGGTTAAATCCCTGCTCACACCAGGTATCAATGGATACCAGGGGCTCCCCACTGTCTTCAGGGGACATTTTTAGAGGCCTCAGACTTTTAGAGGAGCGGTTTGCGGTGCTGGAAGCCAGCGTCGCAAACAGCTCTTAAAAAGGAATTTAAATGCCAACTAAAAGATTGCTGTGTTGGCAAGGTTACATCCCTGCACACACCACTAACCCCAGGTATCAATGCATACTTGGCGCTCCTCTGAATTTCTGGGGCCAATTGCCAATTTTAGTGGCCCCAAAATGTTTGATGAGTTGCATGCAGAGTTAAATCCAATAGATATCAATGGATACCTGGGGCAGCTTTTAGTTGAAGTCGGTGCTGCACATAAGTCTTTAACTTGATTAATAAAACCGTGGCTTGGCGATCGCCCTCGGTTTTGGTGTGCAGGCAGCTTTGTGGAGACCCTCCTTGGTCTGAAGCGACACTGGCAGAGTCTCCCAGCCTATTCCCTAGAAGTTTGGGGTTGATGCTGGGCTTAGCCCGATTCCTAGCACCAATCTCTGTATATTCAGCTGGGAATATATATATATCTTATTGAAGGTTCAGCAGAGAAACTGCAATGTTTATATTGCAGGGTTAAGACTGTCAGAGTCACTAGAAGAGCTTTCTGCAGCTTCACGTAGTCTGACTCCGTGAAAAGATGCGGGACGTCCTAATGCTGTGCATGCGGACATCCAGAATATTTAAGTCTCGCATCGGAAATCACTGAGTTAATGCGTTCGTAGGAGGAAGGACTAATGCGCATGCTGACTTCGGAGGAGGAGCCAGCGGCGAGGTCCCTTGCCACTGGAATCAAATCAGTGCAAAAGTGTTTTTAACCCTTTATTTGCTGCTGGGGTGTAGCAGAGGTGTTATGACGTTCTAACAGTGTTCTTAAGTGGTTAAAGTACAGTAAATATCAGTGTTGTAGCATTTATAGGAGCACACTATGCAATGCATTCATTTTACATCATATAATATACTGTGGCTTCAGTAACTAATATAATGCATATTGAAGGCAGTGAGTTTTAGAGAAAGGGCAAAATAAAGCAGGATGATGTAGGGATAATTGTGGGTTGTATATCAGCAGGTGTGATAGAAAACAGTGTATTATAAAGCACTGTGCATTACAGGTAAATGGCTTCATGTAATGCACTGTGTATTATAGATAGCTAGCTATATATAAACCATTGTGTATTACAGATAGATGGTTTCATATAAAGCACTGTAATACAGAGGGATGGTTTTGTATAATGCACTGTGTAATACAGATAGCTAGCTATATATAAAGCACTGTGTATTAGAGAGGGATGGCTTCATATAAAGCAATGTGCATTATAGTTAGCTGTTACAATAAAAAGCATAGTATATTATAGAATATAAAGCACAGTACAGTAGACAGTTGGTATACTAGGAGCACAGTATATAATGAATATAATATGATTTAAAAAGAACAGTATACAAGTTTAAATCACAGTATATAACAAACCACAATACAAAATATCTAGCACAGTATAGAATGAATACAGAGGACACTAATATAATACTATACTGTATATTCGTAATGAATACAGAGCACAGTATATTATATTTATAGAGCACAGTATATATTATAATGAATATAAAGCACAGTATATTAGATTATAATGTTTATAGAGCACAATATATTAGATTATAATGTTTATAGAGCACAGTATATATTAGTTTATAATGCACAGTATATTATATTATAATGTATATAAGGCACAGTATATTATATTATACTGTTTATAAGGCACAGTATATTATATTATACTGTTTATAAGGCACAGTATATTATACTATAATGTTTATAAGGCACAGTATATTATACTGTTTATAAGGCACAGTATATTATACTGTTTATAAGGCACAGTATATTATACTGTTTATAAGGCACAGTATATTATACTGTTTATAAGGCACAGTATATTATACTGTTTATAAGGCACAGTATATTATACTGTTTATAAGGCACAGTATATTATACTGTATATAAGGCACAGTATATTATACTGTATATAAGGCACAGTATATTATAATGTTTATAAAGCACAGTATATTATACAGTTTATAAAGCACAGTATATTATATTATTCGGTTTATAAGGCACAGTATATTATATTGTTTATAAGGCACAGTATATTATATTATAATGCACAGTATATTATTTTTATAAGGCACAGTATATTATATTCAGTTTAGAAAGCACAGTATATTATATTATGTTTATAAATCACAGTATATTATATTATAATGTTTATAAAGCACAGTATATTATAATGTTTATAAAGCACAGTATATTATATTATAATGTTTATAAAGCACAGTATATTATATTATAATGTTTATAAAGCACAGTATATATTATAATGTTTATAGAGCACAGCATATTATAATGTTTATAGAGCACAGTATATTATAATGCACAGTATATTATAATGTTTATAGAGCACAGTATATTATAATGCACAGTATATTATAATGTTTATAGAGCACAGTATATTATAATGTTTATAGGGCACAGTATATTATATTATAATGTTTATAAAGCACAGTATATTATATTATAATGTTTATAAAGCACAGTATATATTATAATGTTTATAGAGCACAGCATATTATAATGTTTATAGAGCACAGTATATTATAATGCACAGTATATTATAATGTTTATAGAGCACAGTATATTATAATGCACAGTATATTATAATGTTTATAGAGCACAGTATATTATAATGCACAGTATATTATAATGTTTATAGAGCACAGTATATTATAATGCACAGTATATTATAATGTTTATAGGGCACAGTATATTATATTATAATGTTTACAATGCACCGTAGATTATATTATTGTTTATAAAGCACAGGATGAAGGCAGTGAGTGAGAGCAGCACATGGCTCGGTGTGAGATATAAACAGGGCGGTGTCACAGACTGAATTACTAAACATGAGGTTGGAGGGGAGAGAGGGGGGGCTGCTCGCCGCCATATTACAATAATGGGCGCCGCCCCCTCCCTGCTTATTCTAATGAGCGGATCCCGGGTCTTTAACCCGCTGCCTGCCGGCCGCAACACGGCCACTAACCGCGTCTGCAACTCCCACCATGCCAGCAGGATAGCCGAATTACAGTCTGCCCCCCCCCTATTACCTGCATCACGCAGCGCCACCCAATCTGCCCCCCCCATATTACCTGCATCACGCATCGCCACCCAATCTGCGCCCCCCCATATTACCTGCATCACGCATCGCCACCCAATCTGTCCCCCCCCCATTACCTGCATCACCACCCAATCTGTCCCCCCCCCCCATTACCTGCATCACCACCCAATCTGTCCCCCCCCCCATTACCTGCATCACCACCCAATCTGTCCCCCCCCCCATTACCTGCATCACCACCCAATCTGTCCCCCCCCCCATTACCTGCATCACCACCCAATCTGTCCCCCCCCCCATTACCTGCATCACCACCCAATCTGTCCCCCCCATTACCTGCATCACCACCCAATCTGTCCCCCTCATTACCTGCATCACCACCCAATCTGTACCCCCCCCATTACCTGCATCACCACCCAATCTGTACCCCCCCATTACCTGCATCACCACCCAATCTGTACCCCCCCATTACCTGCATCACCACCCAATCTGTACCCCCCCATTACCTGCATCACCACCCAATCTGTACCCCCCCCATTACCTGCATCACCACCCAATCTGTACCCCCCCATTACCTGCATCACCACCCAATCTGTACCCCCCCATTACCTGCATCACCACCCAATCTACCCCCCCAAATACCTGCACCCCCATCACACAGCACCACCCATTACCTGCATCACACAGCGCCACCCAGTCTGCCCGCACAGCGCCACCCAATCTGCCCCCCTATCACCTGCACCCCCACCACACAGCGCCACCCAATCTGCCCCCCCATTACCTGCACCCCCCCATTACACAGCGCCCCCCAATCTGCCCCCCCATTACCTGCACCCCCCATCACACAGGGCCACCCAATCTGCCCCCCCCCATTACCTACATCACGCAGCGCCACCCAATCTGTACCCCCCCCCCATTACCTGCATCACGCAGCGCCACCCAATCTGTACCCCCCCCATTACCTGCATCACGCAGCGCCACCCAATCTGTACCCCCCCATTACCTGCATCACGCAGCGCCACCCAATCTGTACCCCCCCATTACCTGCATCACGCAGCGCCACCCAATCTGTACCCCCCCATTACCTGCATCACGCAGCGCCACCCAATCTGTACCCCCCCATTACCTGCATCACGCAGCGCCACCCAATCTGTACCCCCCCCATTACCTGCATCACGCAGCGCCACCCAATCTGTACCCCCCCCATTACCTGCATCACGCAGCTCCACCCAATCTGTACCCCCCCCATTACCTGCATCACGCAGCGCCACCCAATCTGTACCCCCCCATTACCTGCATCACGCAGCGCCACCCAATCTGTACCCCCCCATTACCTGCATCACGCAGCGCCACCCAATCTGTACCCCCCCATTACCTGCATCACGCAGCGCCACCCAATCTGTACCCCCCCATTACCTGCATCACGCAGCGCCACCCAATCTGTACCCCCCCATTACCTGCATCACCACCCAATCTGTACCCCCCCATTACCTGCATCACCACCCAATCTGTACCCCCCCATTACCTGCATCGCCACCCAATCTGTACCCCCCCATTACCTGCATCGCCACCCAATCTGTACCCCCCCATTACCTGCATCACCACCCAATCTGTACCCCCCCATTACCTGCATCACCACCCAATCTGTACCCCCCCATTACCTGCATCACCACCCAATCTGTACCCCCCCATTACCTGCATCACCACCCAATCTGTACCCCCCCATTACCTGCATCACCACCCAATCTGTACCCCCCCATTACCTGCATCACCACCCAATCTGTACCCCCCCATTACCTGCATCACCACCCAATCTGTACCCCCCCATTACCTGCATCACCACCCAATCTGTACCCCCCCATTACCTGCATCACCACCCAATCTGTACCCCCCCATTACCTGCATCACCACCCAATCTGCCCCCCCCACCCATTACCTGCATCACACAGCGCCACCCAATCTGCCCCCCCCACCCATTACCTGCATCACACAGCGCCACCCAATCTGCCCCCCCACCCATTACCTGCATCACACAGCGCCACCCAATCTGCCCCCCCACCCATTACCTGCATCACACAGCGCCACCCAATCTGCCCCCCCCACCCATTACCTGCATCACACAGCGCCACCCAATCTGCCCCCCCCCCACCCATTACCTGCATCACACAGCGCCACCCAATCTGCCCCCCCCCCACCCATTACCTGCATCACACAGCGCCACCCAATCTGCCCCCCCCCACCCATTACCTGCATCACACAGCGCCACCCAATCTGCCCCCCCCCCACCCATTACCTGCATCACACAGCGCCACCCAATCTGCCCCCCCCCCACCCATTACCTGCATCACACAGCGCCACCCAATCTGCCCCCCCCCCACCCATTATCTGCATCACACAGCGCCACCCAATCTGCCCCCCCCACCCACTGGCTGTTAATTTTAAAGATGCATTCTGTGGAATTCTTTAATTGGTGCTATTGCCATGGAAACCATCACAGTACCACTTTCAGAACTATGTGGCCAGTTGCCTACACCCTCCGTCAGAGTCCAGGATTGCTGGCCTAGATGGTGTACACTCCTTCCATTTCTCAAGCCTGTCCTCCAACGCAAGTAGCATATTCGAACAGTCATCACCAATCTGCATCAAGCAAAATTAGTTAATAACTTAGCGGCTGGGCAATTCAATCCACTCTATCCTTATTTCTTTTTGAAAAACTTTATTTTTGCAGCAACACAAAGATGTTAAGGACCAAATTCCTTCTGGAATAAAAGGGAATCATGTCATGTGTCCTTTAGGGGTTTTTAAGGAGTGCTCTAGCACTGCCACTCACACTAAGTAGACATATTGTTTTCATATTCAAATATTTATTGAAATTTTTCAAGGGGGTAGGGAGGGATACAGAAAGAAGAAGGGGGTTAGGGGTAGGGTTACGGTTAGAGTAACATTGATACAGCTCGACATAAAGCGTAGTGCGATAACGCTTATTGATACAGAAGCATAGTACAAGTAGACATATTGTTTTATAACTGTTTGACTTCTTAGCTGGGGTCTGCCAGTTCCCCCCTCCATAACAGCCGACAGAGACGGAAGCTGTCTGAGCCAAGACAGAGGTGCAGCGCTAATCTCAATGGCCTACAGCTTGCTATCAGCCAATATTGTAGCCCTGCAGAGCTTTGCTCAGAAGAGCCAACGGAAGCTCTGGCTCTGAAGACTTATGGAGACCGTGAGTGGCACCCGGTAGACTGTCATGGTATTTGGAGTGTTCTTTAACTTTTATAAATGAATATCAAGCGTACTTGAAAGAAGACTTGTGTTAGCTCTCCAAAATATTTACTTAAAAATGTGTTTGTCTATGCCAATGTATTTGGCTCAAGTATTTTATCATTCCTGTCCTGCAATTTTATTTTAATGTTTTGTTTTTTTCCATTATATATTTTGGGTTGTCTTGGTTGAGAATCAAAGCAAAGTTGCCAATGTATAAATAGGAGGATACTTCCCAAATAGTTGACAAGCAATGATTCCTAAAGCCATACTAGTAGCAGCATAGTTTTCATGATACTATAGGTGTCAGTATGAAATGACCACCTCCTACAGAAGAGTATATAAAAACGTCTGCAATTTGGTTTCTACTTCATCTAGCCTTGCCCTCCCAATTTACGCAGTGGAAACTGAGATCTTGGCCAGGAGGCTTCCATACATACATTTTTACCAACATAATACAGAGTGCACAAACAATTACCCCTGTAACCAGGGACATGACCAAATAAATGGCTTAACAAAGCATAATAAAAACAAGAAGCTTAAAACATCATAGCAAATATTCATTCGCCTAGTGGGCACAGCAGGAGCCTCATTTTAATTATTAGCTGTCAGACTTCCCAACAAAGCATAAAGCCAGCCTATTATTTTGTTAATAAAAAAAAAGTGGAATCTGAGTTCCGAGGTCACTGCAAATGACCAAAGTGACATCTATCATCGTTCTATAGAGACACACGGCATCTATTATTACAGACACACGACAGTCAGACTGTGGATGGGTGTGATATATGGCAGTTCATAATGCAATAATTATTCAGAAGGCTCCACCGCTGGCCTGCAGCACCTTGCACACACACCACCAACAGCTCTGAGTGTCATTACTTCATAGAGGGACAGTTTTAGGATTTAAAAACATATAACAGCATCTTCCAAACACTGCCAGAACATACACTGCAGACCTGTTGAAAAAGTGCATTTTGTAGAGATGTATATTACATTATGCAAATCTTTCGGCGATTCAAAGCTCTAGCTTGAAAAATTCAGAAACCATATAGTGTGGAGAAACGACAAGGTAACTGAAATCACTAGGACAGAATAGATAACATAGAATAAGGGTTGATTTCTCTCTCCCCCCCTCCACCCCCCTAGCATTTCAGCTATTTTGGACTATAATTTACAATTCCTTTGTCAATTGTCCACAATTTCCAATACTCCAATATGCAAATCCAAATATCTTGAGAGCAGAGCGTACATGTAAGATATGTGATTAAAATATTGCAAAGATACACTATTCAGATTAATCAAATGTTAGTCATTGCAACACACCTAAAAATATAAAACTTCATTATTGTGATTATTAAATGTTGCACACACACAGAACATGTACAAAGGGGAGAATCACATGGAAATATATTCTAATTAAAAGTTACAAAAACTAGTAAAAACAAAAAACGTATATTAAATCTATTCATCAAGCAGAAATCTATTTCTTGGCTTATCTTGGTGAGATGTACAACAATGTATGTGCTTCATTTTCTAAACACCTTTGTTCAAACAGAACACTGGCCAATCGCCCACAAACCAACAGAACTGAGGAAAGTCCCTCCGACAGATTATTAGCTTTTCTCCAAACGTGGCTATTTTGCCTAGCATGTGAGAAAATTTAATTTTCAAGAATTAAATCTGAATAGAAAATCTGAAGCACAAATAGCCAAATTTTGACTACGACTGAGTTAGAGACTTTACAGATCAGATCAATTTTTCCCTCTGCTTTTCCACTCGGATTTAATTCGTAAAAACTCTGAGTTAAGTGAATAACCCGGAGTGATTGGGACTCCAAGAGTTGCAGGTCTGAATCCCAGCAAGGCAAGTCCAACCTTTAATCCTTCAGAGGTCAATAAAATGAGAACCATAGGTTTGGATAATAAAACATAGACCCTGGAAGTACTAGCGACATGCTAAATGTGCCCATCCTGGTTAATCTTATTTTACAAGTCAGCAGTTAACTGAATAAAACTCATTACTTAATGAATAATCTCTTAGAATGGAGTTAATTAAAATACCTTTGTAGTTTTGTTTATACAAATCTAGGCCTTGAAAACGAATATGCATAACCAACAGTATATTATAGAGCAAACATTAAAAACACGAAAAAAAATTTTTTAAAAAAATAAGGAATAAAAAAAAAATTACAAAAATTCTCAGACAGTTTACCTCTATTCCTCCTCAATTTGATTTTGTACACTTGATTAGAGAGGTAAAAGGGATTGAACCCAATCCTTTGCAAGGGCGGTCGAGAATGTCACAGTTAATATACGGACACTTTTATCAAAGGGTGATCTCAAAATTACACTGACAGAAGGGACTTGCAACCCAGACCAACCAAGCGTCATGTCCACTATTGGCTACAAACATGACAGACAAAAGAATATGTTGGCATTTTCTGCACACATTCCTAAATCAAAAAGCATGGCAAATGTGATCAACAGTAAGCACCAGTAGGATGAAGAAGGAAAAAAATAAACATCGCTCAAATTAGCCGCGCTGTTTGTAACAAACCAGAAAAAGAAATATATGCATATATACACACAACTTTGGTGTAATGTTCCCCATAATTCGCTTCACCCTTGTAAAATAAATACACAGATCACATCTTTGTCCCTCTGATTGCACATAAAATGATTTCTTTAAAATTAAACCAGCAATCTATAGAAGGAAGAAAGGGTTGGGAGTGCACAGAGGCCCTGAAATTTGATTTCATTTTTTTGTCTTTACAGGTTCATACATGTTCATCCACGAATGTCATACATGCGGCTTTGCTTTATTGTAAGGTAGTGATTGCTAAACTGGGAACGCCCCACAAGAAGGAGGGGGAAGGCAGGGGTGTAACAGAGCTACTTAGGTAATTTAACAATTAAAACTACTTGAATATGTTTACTTTCAAATCCCAGATATGTAAAAAAAAAAGAAAAAAGCACCGTCAGTTAAAGAGCCCTCCAGATGGTCAAAATAAACCCTCTGCAAAGACCAGGTCATCATCTGCCCAAAAGAAACCAAACAGCATTGGATTTATTCAAGTGGCTCCTTGTCCCTTTAAAAGTATGCTAAACTCAGAGCATGGAAATGAATATGTAAAGTAAGAAATGGCAGTGGGAGGAAATCAGGTCTCAAAACAGCTGGAAATAAAGCAAGATATGGACAGATATTCATAGCTCTAGGACAAGCCACTGTCACAACGTTTTAGTATAAAAGCTCGTTTTGGTTTAAATATGAAGTATGTAGGCATTTTCAGTGTAGATACTTCTTTTTACATCTTTCGCACAGAAGTAGACTAGCGAATAGTCCTAAATTCAAAGCTGGCCAACAAATTAACCCTTTCAAACCATATATACACTTCATTTAATTTTACGAATAACTTAATAGAAAAACTTACACCACAAATTACATCAACCTAAATGCACACACATATGAAATTGTATACAATATTTACATTGTCCCAAAATATTATCCATAAGAAGCAAGATAAACATTATACTATTACAAAGTAGCCAGTCGTAAACTTAAAATTTTTTTTTTTAATATTTCCTAAAATTTATATATTTTTTACATGCAGTAGACTTGCATATTTCATAAAATTGCCCGCAACGCAACATCCTGGCGCCCTCGGAGAACACAACAGTACGCTTCATCGAGGAGGCATTGAAAAGGTTAAAACTGCAGCCGCTCTTTTTTTTATTATTATTAATAATACTTCTCATCTCCACCCCCCCCCACCCCAAAGCTTTCCCTCTCTCCACCTTTTAATATATTAATTTATTTTTTTTTACCCCTTTTTTACCTGACGTATCACCCACCTTAGCTTCCCTTTGACTGAACCAAAATTTTGCAAACAATAATAAAATCAATATCATTAATAAAATTTTAAAAAAAAAAAAAAAAAAGTAGTAACGCTCAAAGAAATATCCCTTTGCAACGCTGCGGAAACACTAAAAATAAATAATAAATTATATATATATATATATATATATATATATATATATATATATATATACACACACACACACACAATGGTGTTCTAATTTTAATATGCGATACATTTGTACCGCGCTCTGGAATTTGTTGGTGCATTGGCCAATATTCCCCATTAGCCTGAATAAATAATAATAATAATAATAATAATGGGGGGGGGGGGGGGGCATGTTGGATAATGTGTGAATATTTAACCTGTCTCCTCCATTGTCCCCCAGCAGGCTGTGATGGGGTGAGAGGGGATACCCCCTCTGTCCCCCCCCTGCCCCCCTTGGCCAGGCTCACCCTCCCCATACAGCATGCTAGCTGGGGGCTCTCTGTGTGTCACTGAGCCTTATTCCTTATTGATACCCAAATCGCGATCTTATTTGTTTTGACCCCTCTCCCCCCCACCCGCGGTAATTAGAATAATCCGGAGTACTAATAAATTATGCTAAGTCGGCGCTGTGTGTATGAATATGAATATGTAAAATGCGGTAATCATTACCTGCTGCTGCTGAACTCTCATCTTGACTCGCTGCTCCTCCGTCCGCCATTTTGAATATTTTAACCAAAATCACCCGGCTGATAAGCCCTCCCCCGCCTGCTCCCCCCTCCTCCCGTCACCCTCCGGCTCCGCCCTTACAACAAACCTGGCGATTTTTTTAATTTTTTTTTTTTTAAACCCACAGCTTTATTGACATAGAGACAGAAATATGCATTTTTTTTTTTTTTAAACAGCCCCGCCCCTATGGTTACTGTGAAGGGTGGAATAGGGCGGGACTGATGTGACGCGGGGTGGGTTGGGCCGCGCGTGCGCTAGCGCGCGGGAGCTTCTGCTGTGTGTGTGGCAGGTGCCGAGTGGCGGGCGCGCGCTTCAGTGACGTCACCCGTCATCCGAAGGTGACCGTTAGGGCAGTGGCAGTGCGGCGCATGCGCAGAGCCGGGAAAGGCTGGCTGGGGGACAGGTGTGGGCAACATGAGGCAGATTAATATTATATATCATATCTCAAACTAGAGTACTGTGTGCCTTATACTGTGTAATAACTGGGCTAGAATACCGTGTGCCTTATACTGTGTAATAACTGGGCTAGAGTACTGTGTGCCTTATACTGTGTAATAACTGGGCTAGAGTACTGTGTGCCTTATACTGTGTAATAACTGGGCTAGAATACTGTGTGCCTTATACTGTGTAATAACTGGGCTAGAATACTGTGTGCCTTATACTGTGTAATAACTGGGCTAGAGTACTGTGTGCCTTATACTGTGTAATAACTGGGCTAGAATACTGTGTGCCTTATACTGTGTAATAACTGGGCTAGAATACTGTGTGCCTTATACTGTGTAATAACTGGGCTAGAGTACTGTGTGCCTTATACTGTGTAATAACTGGGCTAGAATACTGTGTGCCTTATACTGTGTAATAACTGGGCTAGAATACCGTGTGCCTTATACTGTGTAATAACTGGGCTAGAATACTGTGTGCCTTATACTGTGTAATAACTGGGCTAGAATACCGTGTGCCTTATACTGTGTAATAACTGGGCTAGAATACCGTGTGCCTTATACTGTGTAATCACTGGGCTAGAATACCGTGTGCCTTATACTGTGTAATAACTGGGCTAGAGTACTGTGTGCCTTATACTGTGTAATAACTGGGCTAGAATACCGTGTGCCTTATACTGTGTAATAACTGGGCTAGAATACCGTGTGCCTTATACTGTGTAATAACTGGGCTAGAGTACTGTGTGCCTTATACTGTGTAATAACTGGGCTAGAGTACTGTGTGCCTTATACTGTGTAATAACTGGGCTAGAATACTGCGTGCCTTATACTGTGTAATAACTGGGCTAGATTACTGTGTGCCTTATACTGTGTAATAACTGGGCTAGAGTACTGTGTGCCTTATACTGTGTAATAACTGGGCTAGAATACTGTGTGCCTTATACTGTGTAATAACTGGGCTAGAATACCGTGTGCCTTATACTGTGTAATAACTGGGCTAGAGTACTGTGTGCCTTATACTGTGTAATAACTGGGCTAGAGTACTGTGTGCCTTATACTGTGTAATAACTGGGCTAGAGTACTGTGTGCCTTATACTGTGTAATAACTGGGCTAGAGTACTGTGTGCCTTATACTGTGTAATAACTGGGCTAGAATACCGTGTGCCTTATACTGTGTAATAACTGGGCTAGAGTACTGTGTGCCTTATACTGTGTAATAACTGGGCTAGAATACTGTGTGCCTTATACTGTGTAATAACTGGGCTAGAATACCGTGTGCCTTATACTGTGTAATAACTGGGCTAGAATACTGTGTGCCTTATACTGTGTAATAACTGGGCTAGAATACCGTGTGCCTTATACTGTGTAATAACTGGGCTAGAGTACTGTGTGCCTTATACTGTGTAATAACTGGGCTAGAGTACTGTGTGCCTTATACTGTGTAATAACTGGGCTAGAGTACTGCGTGCCTTATACTGTGTAATAACTGGGCTAGAGTACTGCGTGCCTTATACTGTGTAATAACTGGGCTAGAGTACTGCGTGCCTTATACTGTGTAATAACTGGGCTAGAGTACTGTGTGCCTTATACTGTGTAATAACTGGGCTAGAGTACTGTGTGCCTTATACTGTGTAATAACTGGGCTAGAATACTGTGTGCCTTATACTGTGTAATAACTGGGCTAGAATACCGTGTGCCTTATACTGTGTAATAACTGGGCTAGAGTACTGTGTGCCTTATACTGTGTAATAACTGGGCTAGAGTACTGTGTGCCTTATACTGTGTAATAACTGGGCTAGAGTACTGTGTGCCTTATACTGTGTAATAACTGGGCTAGAGTACTGCGTGCCTTATACTGTGTAATAACTGGGCTAGAGTACTGCGTGCCTTATACTGTGTAATAACTGGGCTAGAGTACTCTGTGCCTTATACTGTGTAATAACTGGGCTAGGGTACTGCGTGCCTTATACTGTGTAATAACTGGGCTAGAGTACTGTGTGCCTTATACTGTGTAATAACTGGGCTAGAATACTGTGTGCCTTATACTGTGTAATAACTGGGCTAGAGTACTGCGTGCCTTATACTGTGTAATAACTGGGCTAGAGTACTGTGTGCCTTTATACTGTGTAATAACTGGGCTAGAATACCGTGTGCCTTATACTGTGTAATAACTGGACTAGAATACTGTGTGCCTTATACTGTGTAATAACTGGGCTAGAGTACTGTTGTGGTGGAATCTCGGTAAAAATAAATTTAGTAGGCCGAGATTACCACGTGGCATGTGTACGTGCATATGCTGACGTATCGATCAGTTGGTTGCACGAGGCAAGATACGATCAGTAGTGTACGGAGCATGTGCAAGAATACAGGATGTAGTATTCCCCTCCTCCATTGTGCTGGACAAGCCATGCGGTCAAACAGGAAGTTAATTCTCATTTGTGTTGATTGGTTAAGAGAATGTGCGGGTGGAGCTTAATATGGGAGGAGTTATGTGCCTATATAAGGAGCCTGCACTATTGTCCGGGACTCAGAACTTGCTGTATTTTGGTGACGCTAGTCCCTCTGAGTCCCGATCGGTGATCCAATAAAGAATCTCTTCCTTCCTGAAGAAACCTGTGTCCATCTCTCTGTGCTTGGCTTCCGTCAGTTTCTCCGGTATCATTTGGTGCATTGGCCGGGAAGCTCATCGTTCAACGGTAGCTGAGAGGCAGAGGCGTGAGACGGTCTATCTTTGCCCACGTTCTCTACGGCTGCACCCCTGAACTTCTGCGTGGACCTCCCTTCGTCTCGGCGCCACTGGTCTGTTGTCCAGGAGATCATCGGCCTCTACGTGAGAAGTGCTGGGGTGTCCCCGTCGATGAGTGTGAACTCAGGTTCAGGAACGAGGAGGTAAGACAACTGCTGTTTTAGACGGCAGGACCCACTAGGGGTATACCGATTGTGCGGTAGGCCCAAAGGGGTTTGAATCTGTGTATCTGCCCCCTCTGTCGGAGGGAAGGAGCGAAGGCGCACCGCTCGATCGAACGCTCTTTAGTCAGACCGTTTGATTTTGTTAGTCAGGCGGGGTCCTGGTGTAAATAGCCCTAGCCGGACACCGGTGTCTTGTCTAGACTAGCGTTCTAGGGTGTATATTACGTTCGCTAGGTCGGAGGGACCGGGAGACTAAGCGGCGCCTGTGTAAATTCGGTTCGCTAGCTCTCAACCTATCTGGGCTAAGTGGGAAGGCGTGTAAATTTGGAACCCACTAGACTTTTGATAGTGCGACTAAGAGGCGCCTGTGTAAATTCGGTTCTCTAGCTCGCTATATGTGGTGATTGGGCAGTGTGGCTAACCAAAACGGGTGTATAAAGTTTTAGGTAGTCCATTCAAGGTACTGGCCAATAGTTTAGTTGGGAATTGTAAATGTGTTAAAGATTGTTTAGTAAAGTGTATATCTTGTTAGATAGCGCGAGCTCAGCCGTCTAGCGAGAGTGTTAATAGTGTGTTGCTGTATTATAGTGCACGGTACCATAACCCTGTATATTTACTGACACTGTATATAAGTACTAATCATTGTCGTCCATTGCATGTTTAACACCATAACCACTAATAATTGTATTGTGACCTTAACTTGTGCTTTGACCTATGCTAACCGTACTGTAACCGCTATTTGTAAAAGACGATGTTACTGGGGTGTGTTATAGACGGGTAATTCGTATATAGAGAATTATAGCGTGGGTGACTGTATAGTTTCGCCAAAGGGCATAATATTGATTATATAGTGACTGGTGTAACAGCTGTGTGTGTACGGGAATTCCCTGAGTGTTTATTGTTATTGTGTACGTTTCACTTGGTAACCGTACCACGTGGTGCTGTTGCCAGAGGAAACGGGTGTGACTGTTGAATAGTACGCGTGTATAGTATTCGTTGTCGACGACGTTCCATTGTTAACTATGGGTGCGTCGCAGTCAACGATTCCGGATCCCTTAGGTTGTATGGTGAAGAATTTTAAAAAGGGATTCAAAACTTGTGATTTTGGGGTTAAAATGTCTCCTGTACGTTTGGTCACTTTGTGTACTAGGGAGTGGCCTACTTTGGTTGCGGCATGGCCGCCACGTGGCAGTTTTGATCCAACTCTGGTACAGCGCGTACACGTGGCTGTATCGGGTAGGCCTGAACTTTACGGCCAGTTTCCTTATATTGATTGTTGGAGACAGGCCGTAAATGACTCGCCAAAATGGCTCCAGACATGCCACGAGGAGCAGTGTCGCCTCATGGTAGCTAGGACTTGTTCGTCCACTAGGACTGGTGTTAGGCCCATTTTGGACACGCCCCCTGAGTCCGAGATCCCTTTGCCGCCCCCTTACTTTCCGTTAAGAGGAAGTGACGCAAATGCAGGAAGTCCTGCAACCCTCCCCTCATTACCCCCATCCACTTCCGCTTCCTCCTCCAGTACAGGATCCACCCCCCCTCGTACTAAATCTCCCCTTCCGGAATCAGAACCAACCCCCATTAAAACCGAATATCCTGATTTGGCGCCACTTCAGACTTCCGGTCAAGCTTCATCTAGCTCGGCTCGAAGTGTTTTATTTACAACCTTTTCCCAAAACCAAGCTCCCACATCCCCATACCCTATTTCTCCCCGACTGGAACCTATGACTGACGCCCCTCCACGTAGCCCCATACAGACCCGACAGTTGACCGGTGCCCAACAATTAAAACACTATCAGATGCCTCTTCGTTTGAATCCTGGGCCAGCCTATATCGATGCCGCAGGCCAAATGGCACATGCTGACCCAGTCTTTGTATATGTCCCATTCACGACAACCGATCTCTTAAATTGGAAGACCCACAATTCCTCGTATACTGAGAAACCACAAGCTATGACTGATCTGTTCACCTCAATAGTACAGACACATAACCCGACATGGGCTGATTGCCAGCAGTTATTAATGACTTTATTCAACAATGAGGAAAGGACAAGAATTAATCAAGCGGCCATTAAAGCACTAGAGGATAAAGCCCGTACTTTAAACCAAGCTAATCCAGCAGCATGGGCCGCAACACATTATCCCAATACCGATCCCGACTGGAATGTAAATGGTGCTGATATGGTTCAACTCAGAGCCTATAGAGACGCTATAATTGCTGGCATGAAAGCCGGAGGAAAGAAAGCTATTAACATGTCGAAGACAGTTGAGGTGATTCAGAAAAGCGATGAAGCGCCCAGTGTCTTTTATGACCGATTATTGGAGGCATACCGCTTGTATACCCCCTTTAATCCGGAAGACGCAGATAATTCCCGAATGGTGAACTCCGCCTTTGTCAGCCAAGCTTACGGAGATATTAAGCACAAGCTACAAAAGTTAGAAGGGTTTGCAGGTATGTCCATCACCCAACTAATGGAGGTAGCGAATAAGGTTTATATGAATAGGGAAACAGAAAGTAAGAAAGAGGAAGAGCGCAAGATGCGTAAAAAGGCTGATATGCTAGCGGTAGCGATCGCAGGCGTAGATAGACGGGGCCCAGATAGAGGCGATAGTAGATGGAATAGGGAGCCTTTGAGTAGGAATCAATGCGCGTATTGCAAGGAAGAAGGGCATTGGAGGAACGAATGTCCACAAAGAGAGCAGTACGAGAGAGACCTACCCAGGGCAGGCTACGGAAACTTTAGAGGCAGAGCGAGAGGTAGAGGAGGCCCCGGAGGGAGTAATGGTAATAGAGGGAATAATGGGAACAGAGGAAGTGTTAGGGAAGACAGGTATATTCCAGCAGCGCAAAGGTCCCGCGATAGAGAAGGTAGGGACTTTGTAGGATTGGCTGACACGGTCATGGAGGACTATTGATACCGACCGGGCTCCATCCCCCTTGGTCGAGCGGAGCCTATGGTCGATGTATCAATAGGGGGAAAAAGGAGTGCGTTCATGATCGACACTGGTGCTGAACATTCAGTGGTGACTAATCTAGTTGCTCCTCCATCTGGAAGGACTATTACTGTGATAGGAGCAACTGGAAGAAGTGCTGAAAAACCGGTTCTTAAAAGTCGACTCTGTACATTGGGAGGCCACGTAGTAAAACATCAATTCCTTTATATGCCTGAATGTCCAGTCCAATTGCTGGGACGTGATATGCTATCTAAGTTACAAGCGCAGATTACGTTCCTACCAAATGGAACAACATCTTTAAAGTTTAATGGACCTTCAGGTATCATGACATTATCCGTACCAAAGGAAGAAGAGTGGCGACTTTATACAGCGTTGACTAGCCAAAACCCTAGGAGTGATGAGATATTATTTAACATACCAGGAGTTTGGGCAGAGAACAACCCACCAGGACTGGCCCGCAATATTCCACCTATAAAAATTGAACTAAAACTTGGGGTTTATCCAGTGAGCCTAAGGCAATACCACATCCCGCAGAAGGCTAAGAAGAACATCCAATCCTATCTGGATAAGTTCATACGGTATGGTATCCTAAAATTCTGTACTTCCCCCTGGAACACCCCATTGCTGCCTGTTCAAAAGCCCGGTACAGATGAGTATCGACCTGTGCAGGACTTAATAGCAGTCAATGATGCGGTTGTTAGTATACATCCAGTTGTACCCAATCCATATAACCTGCTTGCTTTAATTCCGGGCGGGGCTACCTACTTTACAGTCTTAGACCTCAAAGATGCCTTCTTTTGCCTCCGAATTGCCGCAGAAAGTCAATGTATTTTCGCTTTCCAATGGGAGAACGCTGTAACGGGCTCAAAACGCCAAATGACTTGGACAAGACTGCCCCAAGGGTTTAAAAATTCACCTACCCTATTTGGTTCAGCCCTAAGTCAAGATCTACTGGATTTCGAGTCCATCCCAGGAGAGTGTGTATTGTTACAATATGTAGATGACTTGTTGATAGCAGCAGTTACAAAAGAAATCTGTCAGCAAGCAACGCACGATCTACTACACATTCTCTGGAAGGCAGGATACAAGGTGTCTAGAAAGAAGGCTCAGTTGTGTTTGCCAACTGTCAAATATCTGGGATTCCATATCTCTGAAGGTCAAAGGATTATGGGGCCAGAGAGAAAAGAAGCTGTCTGCCAAATACCAATACCCAAGAATAGAAGACAAGTGCGAGAATTCTTGGGGGCAGCAGGCTTCTGTAGGATATGGATTCCCAGCTACGCGATACTGGCAAAACCTCTGTATGCAGCTATCAAAGGTACAGAGCATGACCCCTTCTTATGGACTCAAGAACAACAAACGGCATTTGAAGATGTGAAGAAGGCTTTGATGAGTGCCCCAGCATTAGGTCTACCTGATCACACACGACCATTCTACTTATATGTACACGAGCAAAGAAGAATGGCTGTGGGAGTATTGACACAGTACTTGGGATCATGGCAAAGACCTGTTGCCTACATGTCTAAGCAATTGGATGCAGTGGCCAGCGGACTTCCACCTTGTCTAAGAGCCGTAGCTGCAGCCGCCCTGCTAGTAGCTGAAGCCGATAAACTCACTCTGGGTCAAGAACTTTATGTACGAGTCCCACATGCAGTACAGACGTTGTTGGATTACAAAGGAAATCATTGGTTTAGTAACAGCCGTATGACCAAGTATCAAGCAATGTTGTGTGAAAACCCCAGAGTGCATTTAGAGACTGTAAACACCTTAAATCCAGCTACCCTTTTGCCACAACCTACTGAAAGTCAACATGATTGTTTGGAAGTAATGGATGAAGTATTCTCAAGTAGACCAGATCTTCGTGATTTTCCCATCCAGAACCCCGATGTTCAATATTATACCGACGGCAGTAGTTATGTGAAAGAAAGGATCCGCTATGCAGGATATGCAGTAACAACAATAGACAAGGTGATAGAAGCTCGGCCACTGGCGAAAGGAACATCAGCACAAAAGGCAGAATTGATAGCACTGACACGAGCGTTACAATTGGCTGAAGGTTTAAGAGTAAACATCTACACGGACTCCAAGTATGCGTTTTTAACCACTCATGCCCACGGAGCTTTGTATAAAGAAAGAGGACTACTGAATTCAGAAGGCAAAGAAATCAAATACGCAGCTGAAATCCTACAACTATTGGAAGCAGTGTGGGAGCCGAAAGAAGTCGGTATCATACATTGTCGAGCGCATCTGAGAGGAGATGGTGATGTAACCAAGGGAAATCGGATGGCAGATAGTGCAGCTAAGCGTGCTGCTGAATCAGGAAGACAGGAGTATGTGGGGCATATAGCTGCTCTTATACCAACTCCACTGTCCCAATGGACTCCAGTTTATACAGCTCAAGAAGAGGAGTGGTTAAAGACTGAACCAGGAAAGTATTTGGAGAACAAGTGGTATCAGCTAGAAGATGGAAGAATAGTCATACCAGCATCACTAGCGGTAGAAATTGTCCAAAATTATCATAACGGGACACATTCTGGGAGAGACAGTACTGAAGAATCTCTCAGAAAACATTTCTACATACCAAGATTGTCCAACTTGACTCAGGCCATTGTACGAAGATGTGTAACGTGTGCTAAAAATAATGCAAGACAAGGACCAGTAAAGCCACCAGGAGTCCAGTTTATGGGGGGGCTCCCCATGTCCTTAATGTTACCAACTGCTATGTGTGTGGAGGTACTAACATGGGAGACCAATGGCCTTGGGAAGCAAAGGAGGTAATGTCCGGTTCTGAGGCAGTTGACCAACTAATATCTACACAAGCCGATTATCATATGAGTGTTAGAGGTAAATCTGAGTGGAGATTAAAGACCTCCATCATAGGTTATGTTTGCATAGCAAGGAAAGGAATAATGTATAATACTTCTGTAGGAGAATTAACTTGTCTAGGGCAAAAAGCTTATGATGATGATACAAAGAATACAACTTGGTGGTCGGCTTCAAATGTCTCACAACCATCTAACCCGTTTGCTAGATACGCCAATTTAAAGGATGTGTGGTTTGATTTATCCATCACATCTACCTGGAGAGCCCCAGCAAATTTGTACTGGATCTGTGGTAAGAAAGCCTATTCGGAGTTGCCACAGGACTGGGAAGGGGCATGTGTGTTGGGTATGCTCAAACCATCCTTCTTCTTGTTACCGATTGAAACAGGTGAGACTTTAGGTGTTAAAGTGTATGATGTGAATCATAGGAAGAAAAGGGGACCCATAGAGATAGGCGCCTGGGAAGATGATGAATGGCCTCCCCAGCGTATCATAGATTATTATGGGCCAGCCACGTGGGCTGAGGATGGTACCTTTGGTTACAGAACCCCTATTTATATGCTCAACCGAATTATAAGATTACAGGCGGTGGTTGAGATTATCACCAACGAGACATCACAAGCGCTCAATCTTCTAGCGAAGCATAACACCAGGATGAGGACAGCAGTCTACCAAAATAGATTAGCCTTGGATTACCTTTTGGCAGTAGAGGGAGGTGTATGTGGGAAGTTTAACCTGAGCAATTGCTGTCTTCAAATAGATGACGAAGGGCAAGCAATAGCTGAGCTTACTAGCCATATGGTTAAACTAGCGCATGTGCCTACTCAGGTATGGAAAGGGTACAATCCAAGTAGTTGGTTTGGTAGCTGGTATGAGTGGTTTGGAGGGCTTAAGGCAGTGGTAGGTGGAGTCCTACTGATTTTAATGTTGTGTCTACTCCTGCCGTGTCTTATACCCTTAGTAGTTAGGTCTGTGCAAAGCCTGATAGAAAATATAGCAGAGAGGAAGGCTGCTGCACAGATAATGGCGGTTTATAAGTATAAGGCTCTAGATCAGGGAGAACCAATGCAGGAAGATGAGTGTTGAAGATTCACATCATAAGATAAGTCTGGTCTGGTTCAAGGTAACTTGCGGTGTATGCAAACCAAGGTTAAGTGATGCCTCAAGTAATTGTGAAATATCAAGAGGCATCAAAGGGGGGAATGTGGTGGAATCTCGGTAAAAATAAATTTAGTAGGCCGAGATTACCACGTGGCATGTGTACGTGCATATGCTGACGTATCGATCAGTTGGTTGCACGAGGCAAGATACGATCAGTAGTGTACGGAGCATGTGCAAGAATACAGGATGTAGTATTCCCCTCCTCCATTGTGCTGGACAAGCCATGCGGTCAAACAGGAAGTTAATTCTCATTTGTGTTGATTGGTTAAGAGAATGTGCGGGTGGAGCTTAATATGGGAGGAGTTATGTGCCTATATAAGGAGCCTGCACTATTGTCCAGGACTCAGAACTTGCTGTATTTTGGTGACGCTAGTCCCTCTGAGTCCCGATCGGTGATCCAATAAAGAATCTCTTCCTTCCTGAAGAAACCTGTGTCCATCTCTCTGTGCTTGGCTTCCGTCAGTTTCTCCGGTATCACTGTGTGCCTTATACTGTGTAATAACTGGGCTAGAATACTGTGTGCCTTATACTGTGTAATAACTGGGCTAGAATACTGTGTGCCTTATACTGTGTAATAACTGGGCTAGAGTACTGTGTGCCTTATACTGTGTAATAACTGGGCTAGAGTACTGTGTGCCTTATACTGTGTAATAACTGGGCTAGAGTACTGTGTGCCTTATACTGTGTAATAACTGGGCTAGAGTACTGTGTGCCTTATACTGTGTAATAACTGGGCTAGAGTACTGTGTGCCTTATACTGTGTAATAACTGGGCTAGAGTACTGTGTGCCTTATACTGTGTAATAACTGGGCTAGAATACTGTGTGCCTTATACTATGTAATAACTGGGCTAGAGTACTGTGTGCCTTATACTGTGTAATAACTGGGCTAGAGTACTGTGTGCCTTATACTGTGTAATAACTGGGCTAGAGTACTGTGTGCCTTATACTGTGTAATAACTGGGCTAGAGTACTGTGTGCCTTATACTGTGTAATAACTGGGCTAGAATACTGTGTGCCTTATACTGTGTAATAACTGGGCTAGAGTACTGTGTGCCTTATACTGTGTAATAACTGGGCTAGAGTACTGTGTGCCTTATACTGTGTAATAACTGGGCTAGAGTACTGTGTGCCTTATACTGTGTAATAACTGGGCTAGAGTACTGTGTGCCTTATACTGTGTAATAACTGGACTAGAATACTGTGTGCCTTATACTGTGTAATAACTGGGCTAGAGTACTGTGTGCCTTATACTGTGTAATAACTGGGCTAGAGTACTGTGTGCCTTATACTGTGTAATAACTGGGCTAGAGTACTGTGTGCCTTATACTGTGTAATAACTGGGCTAGAGTACTGTGTGCCTTATACTGTGTAATAACGACTAGAATACTGTGTGCCTTATACTGTGTAATAACTGGGCTAGAATACTGTGTGCCTTATACTGTGTAATAACTGGGCTAGAGTACTGTGTGCCTTATACTGTGTAATAACTGGGCTAGAGTACTGTGTGCCTTATACTGTGTAATAACTGGGCTAGAATACTGTGTGCCTTATACTGTGTAATAACTGGGCTAGAATACTGTGTGCCTTATACTGTGTAATAACTGGGCTAGAGTACTGTGTGCCTTATACTGTGTAATAACTGGGCTAGAGTACTGTGTGCCTTATACTGTGTAATAACTGGGCTAGAGTACTGTGTGCCTTATACTGTGTAATAACTGGGCTAGAGTACTGTGTGCCTTATACTGTGTAATAACTGGGCTAGAGTACTGTGTGCCTTATACTGTGTAATAACTGGGCTAGAGTACTGTGTGCCTTATACTGTGTAATAACTGGGCTAGATTACTGTGTGCCTTATACTGTGTAATAACTGGGCTAGAATACTGTGTAATAACTGGGCTAGAGTACTGTGTGCCTTATACTGTGTAATAACTGGGCTAGAATACTGTGTAATAACTGGGCTAGAGTACTGTGTGCCTTATACTGTGTAATAACTGGGCTAGAGTACTGTGTACCTTATACTGTGTAATAACTGGGCTAGAGTACTGTGTGCCTTATACTGTGTAATAACTGGGCTAGAGTACTGTGTGCCTTATACTGTGTAATAACTGGGCTAGAGTACTGTGTGCCTTATACTGTGTAATAACTGGGCTAGATTACTGTGTGCCTTATACTGTGTAATAACTGGGCTAGAGTACTGTGTGCCTTATACTGTGTAATAACTGGGCTAGAGTACTGTGTGCCTTATACTGTGTAATAACTGGGCTAGAATACTGTGTGCCTTATACTGTGTAATAACTGGGCTAGAGTACTGTGTGCCTTATACTGTGTAATAACTGGGCTAGAGTACTGTGTGCCTTATACTGTGTAATAACTGGGCTAGAGTACTGTGTGCCTTATACTGTGTAATAACTGGGCTAGAGTACTGTGTGCCTTATACTGTGTAATAACTGGGCTAGAGTACTGTGTGCCTTATACTGTGTAATAACTGGGCTAGAGTACTGTGTGCCTTATACTGTGTAATAACTGGGCTAGAGTACTGTGTGCCTTATACTGTGTAATAACTGGGCTAGAGTACTGTGTGCCTTATACTGTGTAATAACTGGGCTAGAGTACTGTGTGCCTTATACTGTGTAATAACTGGGCTAGAGTACTGTGTCACTTATACTGTGTAATAACTGGGCTAGAGTACTGTGTGCCTTATACTGTGTAATAACTGGGCTAGAGTACTGTGTGCCTTATACTGTGTAATAACTGGGCTAGAATACTGTGTGCCTTATACTGTGTAATAACTGGGCTAGAATACTGTGTGCCTTATACTGTGTAATAACTGGGCTAGAATACTGTGTGCCTTATACTGTGTAATAACTGGGCTAGAGTACTGTGTGCCTTATATTGTGTAATAACTGGGCTAGAGTACTGTGTGCCTTATACTGTGTAATAACTGGGCTAGAATACCGTGTGCCTTATACTGTGTAATAACTGGGCTAGAGTACTGTGTGCCTTATACTGTGTAATAACTGGGCTAGAATACCGTGTGCCTTATACTGTGTAATAACTGGGCTAGAGTACTGTGTGCCTTATACTGTGTAATAACTGGGCTAGAATACTGTGTGCCTTATACTGTGTAATAACTGGGCTAGAATACTGTGTGCCTTATAATGTGTAATAACTGGGCTAGAGTACTGTGTGCCTTATACTGTGTAATAACTGGGCTAGAATACTGTGTGCCTTATAATGTGTAATAACTGGGCTAGAGTACTGTGTGCCTTATACTGTGTAATAACTGGGCTAGAGTACTGTGTGCCTTATACTGTGTAATAACTGGGCTAGAGTACTGTGTGCCTTATACTGTGTAATAACTGGGCTAGAATACTGTGTGCCTTATACTGTGTAATAACTGGGCTAGAGTACTGTGTGCCTTATACTGTGTAATAACTGGGCTAGAATACTGTGTGCCTTATACTGTGTAATAACTGGGCTAGAATACTGTGTGCCTTATACTGTGTAATAACTGGGCTAGAATACTGTGTGCCTTATACTGTGTAATAACTGGGCTAGAGTACTGTGTGCCTTATACTGTGTAATAACTGGGCTAGAATACCGTGTGCCTTATACTGTGTAATAACTGGGCTAGAGTACTGTGTGCCTTATACTGTGTAATAACTGGGCTAGAATACCGTGTGCCTTATACTGTGTAATAACTGGGCTAGAGTACTGTGTGCCTTATACTGTGTAATAACTGGGCTAGAATACCGTGTGCCTTATACTGTGTAATAACTGGGCTAGAGTACTGTGTGCCTTATACTGTGTAATAACTGGGCTAGAATACCGTGTGCCTTATACTGTGTAATAACTGGGCTAGAATACTGTGTGCCTTATACTGTGTAATAACTGGGCTAGAATACTGTGTGCCTTATACTGTGTAATAACTGGGCTAGAGTACTGTGTGCCTTATACTGTGTAATAACTGGGCTAGAGTACTGTGTGCCTTATACTGTGTAATAACTGGGCTAGAGTACTGTGTGCCTTATACTGTGTAATAACTGGGCTAGAGTACTGTGTGCTTTATACTGTGTAATAACTGGGCTAGAATACTGTGTGCCTTATACTGTGTAATAACTGGGCTAGAATACTGTGTGCCTTATACTGTGTAATAACTGGGCTAGAGTACTGTGTGCCTTATACTGTGTAATAACTGGGCTAGAATACTGTGTGCCTTATACTGTGTAATAACTGGGCTAGAGTACTGTGTGCCTTATACTGTGTAATAACTGGGCTAGAATACTGTGTGCCTTATACTGTGTAATAACTGGGCTAGAATACTGTGTGCCTTATAATGTGTAATAACTGGGCTAGAGTACTGTGTGCCTTATACTGTGTAATAACTGGGCTAGAGTACTGTGTGCCTTATACTGTGTAATAACTGGGCTAGAATACTGTGTAATAACTGGGCTAGAGTACTGTGTGCCTTATACTGTGTAATAACTGGGCTAGAGTACTGTGTGCCTTATACTGTGTAATAACTGGGCTAGAGTACTGTGTGCCTTATACTGTGTAATAACTGGGCTAGAATACTGTGTGCCTTATACTGTGTAATAACTGGGCTAGAATACTGTGTGCCTTATACTGTGTAATAACTGGGCTAGAGTACTGTGTGCCTTATACTGTGTAATAACTGGGCTAGAGTACTGTGTGCCTTATACTGTGTAATAACTGGGCTAGAGTACTGTGGGCCTTATACTGTGTAATAACTGGGCTAGAGTACTGTGTGCCTTATACTGTGTAATAACTGGGCTAGAGTACTGTGTGCCTTATACTGTGTAATAACAGGGCTAGAGTACTGTGTGCCTTATACTGTGTAATAACTGGGCTAGAGTACTGTGTGCCTTATACTGTGTAATAACTGGGCTAGAGTACTGTGTGCCTTATACTGTGTAATAACTGGGCTAGAGTACTGTGTGCCTTATACTGTGTAATAACTGGGCTAGAGTACTGTGTGCCTTATACTGTGTAATAACTGGGCTAGAGTACTGTGTGCCTTATACTGTGTAATAACTGGGCTAGAGTACTGTGTGCCTTATACTGTGTAATAACTGGGCTAGAGTACTGTGTGCCTTATACTGTGTAATAACTGGGCTAGAATACTGTGTGCCTTATAATGTGTAATAACTGGCCTACAGTACTGTGTAATAACTGGGCTAGAATACTGTGTGCCTTATACTGTGTAATAACTGGGCTAGAGTACTGTGTGCCTTATACTGTGTAATAACTGGGCTAGAGTACTGTGTGCCTTATACTGTGTAATAACTGGGCTAGAGTACTGTGTCACTTATACTGTGTAATAACTGGGCTAGAATACTGTGTGCCTTATACTGTGTAATAACTGGGCTAGAGTACTGTGTGCCTTATACTGTGTAATAACTGGGCTAGAGTACTGTGTGCCTTATACTGTGTAATAACTGGGCTAGAGTACTGTGTGCCTTATACTGTGTAATAACTGGGCTAGAGTACTGTGTGCCTTATACTGTGTAATAATTGGGCTAGAGTACTGTGTGCCTTATACTGTGTAATAACTGGGCTAGAGTACTGTGTGCCTTATACTGTGTAATAACTGGGCTAGAATACTGTGTGCCTTATAATGTGTAATAACTGGCCTACAGTACTGTGTGCCTTATACTGTGTAATAACTGGGCTAGAATACTGTGTGCCTTATACTGTGTAATAACTGGGCTAGAGTACTGTGTGCCTTATACTGTGTAATAACTGGGCTAGAATACTGTGTGCCTTATACTGTGTAATAACTGGGCTAGAATACTGTGTGCCTTATACTGTGTAATAACTGGGCTAGAATACTGTGTGCCTTATACTGTGTAATAACTGGGCTAGAATACTGTGTACCTTATACTGTGTAACAACTGGGCTAGAATACTGTGTGCCTTATACTGTGTAATAACTGGGCTAGAATACTGTGTGCCTTATACTGTGTAATAACTGGGCTAGAATACTGTGTGCCTTATACTGTGTAATAACTGGGCTAGAATACTGTGTGCCTTATACTTTGTAATAACTGGGCTAGAGTACTGTGTGCCTTATACTGTGTAATAACTGGGCTAGAATACGGCGTGCCTTATACTGTGTAATAACTGGGCTAGAGTACTGTGTGCCTTATACTGTGTAATAACTGGGCTAGAGTACTGCGTGCCTTATACTGTGTAATAACTGGGCTAGAGTACTGTGTGCCTAACAGGTGTACTCAGCACGTTACAGGTTACATTACAGTAGAGGGAGGTTCAGTAAGTGCAGTAGGTATACAGTGTATGTATATTTTATTTATATAGCGCTAACAGGTGTACTCGGCACTTTACAGGTTACATTATAGTTGGGGGAGGTACAGTAAGTGCAGTAGGTATACAGTGTATGTATATTTTATTTATATAGCGCTAACAGGTGTACTCAGCACTTTACGGGTTACATTACAGTAGAGGGAGGTACAGTAAGAGGTACACTTACTGTACCTCCCTCTACTGTAATGTGTATGTATATTTTATTTATATAGCACTAACAGGTGTAAGCCCTTTACAAGTTGCATTACAGTAGATGGAGGTACAGTAAGTGCAGTAGGTATACAGTGTACGTATATTTTATTTATATAGCACTTTACAGGTTACATTACTGTAGAGGGAGGTACAGTAAGTGCAGTAGGTATACAGTGTATGTATATTTTATTTATATAGCGCTAACAGGTGTACTCAGCACTTTACACGTTACATTACAGTAGAGGGAGGTACAGTACGCGCAGTAGGTATACAGTGTATATATATTTTATTTATATAGCGCTAAACAGGTGTACTCAGCACTTTACAGGTTACATTACAGTATAGGGAGGTACAGTAAGTGCAGTAGGTACAAAGTGTAATGTATATTTTATTTATATAGCGCTAACAGGTGTACTCAGCACTTTACAGGTTACATTACAGTAGAGGGAGGTACAGTAAGTGCTGTAGGGATACAGTGTATGTATATTGTATTTATATAGCGCTTGCAGGTGTACTTAGCACTTTACAGGTAACATTGCAGTAGAGGGAGGTACAGTAAGTGCAGTAGGTATACAGTGTATATATATTTTTTTTATATAGCACTTTACAGGTTACATTACAGTAGAGGGAGGTACAGTAAGTGCAGTAGGTATACAGTGTATGTATATTTTATTCATATAGTGCTGACAGGTGTACTCAGCACTTTACAGGTTATATTACAGTAGAGGGAGGTACAGTAAGTGCTGTAGGGATACAGTGTATGTATATTGTATTTATACAGCACTAACAGGTGTACTCAGCACTCTACAGGTTACATTACAGTAGAGGGAGGTACAGTAAGTGCAGTAGGTATACAGTGTATGTATATTTTATTTATATAGTGCTGACAGGTATACTCAGCACTTTACAGGTTACATTACAGTAGAAGGAGATACAGTAAGTGCAGTAGGTATACAGTGTATGTATATTTTATTTATATAGCACTAACAGGTGTACTAAGCAATTTACAGGTTACATTACAGTAGAGGGAGGTACAGTAAGTGCAGTAGGTATACAGTGTATGTATATTTCATTTATATAGTGCTGACAGGTATACTCAGCACTTTACAGGTTACATTACAGTAGAAGGAGATACAGTAAGTGCAGTAGGTATACAGTGTATGTATATTTTATTTATATAGCACTAACAGGTGTACTAAGCACTTTACAGGTTACATTACAGTAGAGGGAGGTACAGTAAGTGCAGTAGGTATACAGTGTATGTATATTTTATTTATATAGTGCTGACAGGTGTACTCAGCACTTTACAGGTTATATTACAGTAGAGGGAGGTACAGTAAGTGGAGTAGGTATACAGTGTATGTATATTTTATTTATATAGCACAAAAAGAGGTGTACTCAGCACTTTACAGGTTACATTACAGTAGAGGGAGGTACAGTAAGTGCAGTAGGTATAAAGTGTATGTATATTTTATTTATATAGTGCTAGCAGGTATACTCAGTACTTTACAGGTTACATAACAGTAGAGGGAGGTACAGTAAGTGCAGTAGGTATACAGTGTATGCATATTTTATATAGCGCTAACAGGTGTACTCAGCACTTTACAGGTTACATTACAGTAGAGGGAGGTACAGTAAGTGCAGTAGGTATACAGTGTATGTATATTTGATTTACATAGCGCTAACAGGTATACTCAGTACTTTACAGGTTACATTACAGTAGAGGGAGCTACAGTAAGTGCAGTAGGTATACAGTGTATTTATATTGTATTTATATAGCACTAACAGGTGTACAAGCACTTTACAGGTTACATTACAGTAGAGGGAGGTACAGTAAGTGCAGTAGGTATACAGTGTATGTATATTTCATTTATACAGCACTAACAGGTGTACTCAGCACTCTACAGGTTACATTACAGTAGAGGGAGGTACAGTAAGTGCAGTAGGTATACAGTGTATGTATATTTTATTTATATAGTGCTGACAGGTATACTCAGCACTTTACAGGTTACATTACAGTAGAAGGAGATACAGTAAGTGCAGTAGGTATACAGTGTATGTATATTTTATTTATATAGCACTAACAGGTGTACTAAGCAATTTACAGGTTACATTACAGTAGAGGGAGGTACAGTAAGTGCAGTAGGTATACAGTGTATGTATATTTCATTTATATAGTGCTGACAGGTATACTCAGCACTTTACAGGTTACATTACAGTAGAAGGAGATACAGTAAGTGCAGTAGGTATACAGTGTATGTATATTTTATTTATATAGCACTAACAGGTGTACTAAGCACTTTACAGGTTACATTACAGTAGAGGGAGGTACAGTAAGTGCAGTAGGTATACAGTGTATGTATATTTTATTTATATAGTGCTGACAGGTGTACTCAGCACTTTACAGGTTATATTACAGTAGAGGGAGGTACAGTAAGTGGAGTAGGTATACAGTGTATGTATATTTTATTTATATAGCACAAAAAGAGGTGTACTCAGCACTTTACAGGTTACATTACAGTAGAGGGAGGTACAGTAAGTGCAGTAGGTATAAAGTGTATGTATATTTTATTTATATAGTGCTAGCAGGTATACTCAGTACTTTACAGGTTACATAACAGTAGAGGGAGGTACAGTAAGTGCAGTAGGTATACAGTGTATGCATATTTTATATAGCGCTAACAGGTGTACTCAGCACTTTACAGGTTACATTACAGTAGAGGGAGGTACAGTAAGTGCAGTAGGTATACAGTGTATGTATATTTGATTTACATAGCGCTAACAGGTATACTCAGTACTTTACAGGTTACATTACAGTAGAGGGAGCTACAGTAAGTGCAGTAGGTATACAGTGTATTTATATTGTATTTATATAGCACTAACAGGTGTACAAGCACTTTACAGGTTACATTACAGTAGAGGGAGGTACAGTAAGTGCAGTAGGTATACAGTGTATGTATATTTTATTTATATAGCAATAACAGGTGTAGTCAGCACTTTACAGGTTACATTATAGTAGAGAGAGGTACAGTAGGTATACAGTGTATCTATATATTTATATAGCTCTAACAGGTGTACTCAGCACTTTACAGATTACATTACAGTAGGGGGAGGTACAGTAGGTATACAGTGTATGTATATTTTATTTATATAGCACTAACAGGTGTACTCAGCACTTTACAGGTTACATTACAGTAGAGGGAGGTACAGTAAGTACAGTAGGTATACAGTGTATATATATTTTATGTATATAGTGCTAACAGATATACTCAGCACTTTACAGGTTACATTACAGTAGAGGGAGGTACAGTAAGTGCAGTAGGTATACAGTGTATGTATATTTCATTTATATAGTGCTAACAGGTATACTCAGTACTTTACAGGTTACATAACAGTAGAGGGAGGTACAGTAAGTGCAGTAGGTATACAGTGTATGCATATTTTATATAGCGCTAACAGGTGTACTCAGCACTTTACAGGTTACATTAAAGTAGAGGGAGGTACAGTAAGTGCAGTAGGTATACAGTGTATTTATATTTTATTTATATAGCACTAACAGGTGTAGTCAGCACTTTACAGGTTACATTATAGTAGAGGGAGTTACAGTAAGTGCAGTAGGAATACAATGCATGTATATTTTGTTTATATAGCACTAACAGGTGTACTCAGCACTTTACAGGTTACATTACAGTAGCGGGAGGTACAGTAAGCACAGTAGGTATACAGTGTGTGTATATTTTATTTATATAGTGCTAACAGGTATACTCAGTACTTTACAGGTTACATTACAGTAGAGGGAGGTACAGTAAGTGCAGTAGGTATACAGTGTATTTATATTTTATTTATATAGCACTAACAGGTGTACTAAACACTTTACAGGTTACATTACAGTAGAGGGAGGTACAGTAAGCGGAGTAGGTATACAGTGTATGTATATTTTATTTATATAGGGCTAACAGCTGTACTCAGCACTTTACAGGTTACATTACAGTAGAGGGAGGTACAGTAAGTGCAGTAGGTATACAGTGTATGTGTATTTTATTTATATAGCACTAACAGGTGTACTCAGCACTTTACAGGTTACATTACAGTAGAGAGAGTTACAGTAAGTGCAGTAGGAATACAATGTATGTATATTTATATAGCGCAAAGAGGTGTACTCATCACTTTACAGGTTACATTACAGTAGAGGGAGGTACAGTAAGCGCAGTAGGTATACAGTGTATGTATATTTGATTTATATAGTGCTAACAGGTATACTCAGTACTTTACAAGTTACATTACAGTAGAGGGAGGTACAGTAAGTGCAGTAGGTATACAGTGTATTTATATTTTATTTATATAGCACTAACAGGTGTACTAAGCACTTTACAGGTTACATTACAGTAGAGGGAGGTACAGTAAGCGGAGTAGGTATACAGTGTATGTATATTTTATTTATATAGGGCTAACAGCTGTACTCAGCACTTTACAGGTTACATTACAGTAGAGGGAGGTACAGTAAGTGCAGTAGGTATACAGTGTATGTGTATTTTATTTATATAGCACTAACAGGTGTACTCAGCACTTTACATGTTACATTACAGTAGAGAGTTACAGTAAGTGCAGTAGGAATACAATGTATGTACATTTTATTTATATAGCACTAACAGGTGTACTCAGCACTTTACAGGTTACATTACAGTAGAGGGAGGTACAGTAAGTGCAGTAGGTATACAGTGTATGTATATTTTATTTATATATCACTAACAGGTGTACTCAGTACATAACAGATTACATTACAGTAGAGGAAGGTACAGTAAGTGCAGTAGGTATACAGTGTATGTATATTTTATTTATATAGCGCTAACAGGTGTACTCAGCGCTTTACAGGTTACATTACAGTAGATTGAGGTACAGTAAGTGCAGTAGGTATACAGTGTATGTATATTTTGTTTATATAGCACTAACAGGTGTACTCAGCACTTTACAGGTTGCATTACAGTAGAGGGAGGTACAGTAAGTGCAGTAGGTATACAGTGTATGTATATTTTATTAATATAGTGCTAACAGGTGTACTCAGCACTTTACAGGTTACATTACAGTAGAGGGAGGTGCAGTAAGTGCAATAGGTATACAGTGTATGTATATTTTAGTTATATAGCACTTTACAGGTTACATTACAGTAGAGGGAGGTACAGTAAGTGCAGTAGGTATACAGTGTATGTATATTTTATTTATATAGCGCAAAGAGGTGTACTCAGCACTTTACAGGTTACATTACAGTAGAGGGAGGTGCAGTAAGTGCAGTAGGTATACAGTGTATGTTTATTTTATTTATATATCACTAACAGGTGTACTCAGTACATAACAGATTACATTACAGTAGAGGAAGGTACAGTAAGTGCAGTAGGTATACAGTGTATGTATATTTTATTTATATAGCGCTAAAAGGTGTACTCAGCGCTTTACAGATTACATTACAGTAGATTGAGGTACAGTAAGTGCAGGAGGTATACAGTGTATGTGTATTTTGTTTATATAGCACTAACAGGTGTACTCAGCACTTTACAGGTTGCATTACAGTAGAGGGAGGTACAGTAAGTGCAGTAGGTATACAGTGTATGTATATTTTATTTATATAGCGCTAACAGGTGTACTCAGCACTTTACAGGTTACATTACAGTAGAGGGAGGTACAGTAAGTGCAATAGGTATACAGTGTATGTATATTTTAGTTATATAGCACTTTACAGGTTACATTACAGTAGAGGGAGGTACAGTAAGTGCAGTAGGTATACAGTGTATGTATATTATATTTATATAGCTCTAACAGGTGTACTCAGCACTTTACAAAAATGTCAGGACGCTAAGGCACAATATGCACCATATGTCTATTTTCACAAATGGTGGCGTAATTTCGACAGTCTAACACACTGCTTTTCAAACTGTGTTGAGCGACACATTAGTGTTTTGGCTACACAGTGTAAGTGTGTCACGCGGACGTGTCTGACCAGAAAGGGAGTGCATTGCACAGTGCTCCCATCTAGCCAGTCACTGTAGTGGTTATGGTAGTTGAGGTGTTCCTTTAAAGAGGAACTAACACAATTGAATATTTGAAAAACATTGGAAATCACCCAACACTTGATTGAAGATACTATGGTGCCAGGTGGCCCCTGGAGGCACTTTGCCTCAAGGAGTTAATCCATTCAACAACTTTATTGCAAAAGGTACATTTCTTTACAATCCAGTTTAGTGAATGGGGAGTCACTGATTGGCTGAAAGTGTCAGCTGACCACTCTCAGACAATCGGCAGTGGCACTGCCCAATGTCACTCCGCACATTTCCGATCTGAAAATTCAGGATCTGCCAGGGGGAGTGGAGACCGACGTTGGAGGCAACTTTGCGGTTAAACCGTCAAGAACGGTTTAAACCCTTGAGGTAAGAGTGCCTGCAGGGACCTTCTTGCACCATAACAACTTCATTTAGATGGTTATTTTGGTGCCTGGAGTGTTCCTTTAATCTTTTTTCATGTGATGCTCTGTTTTCTTTTAAATAAAAGATTTAACAAATAACTACTTGACTACAATGTAGAAAGGACAGAGCTTGTGACAGTGATATACAGGTATGGAGGCTCTTAGTTGTAGGATAAAGAGGTGTGGAGTTCTGGATTTAGTTACATTTTTTTCACCTAACATATTTTTTACATTTAGGGCAAAAGTTAACACAATATTATAACTCATAGGAAGTGAAACTTCCTCTTTTAACACATAGCAAATAACTATTCACTTGAGTGGAACAAAATAATGGATATTAACATGCACCCAAAATATTATAATTCCAAGTCCGTATCACCAGTTGGCTACTGTTTAACATTCTTGCTGATGGGCAATATGGCTGAGATAAGTTCATGAATTCTTGGATATGTTCACCAGTGTCTGGAAAAGAGTCTCAGAATACCCACTCTTTCGTTCATTGCCATTTAACCAGATCTGTTTCTTTATCCCCAGGTCTGTCAACATGCTTCCTTGGCTCAACCTCATAAAAAGGTTATTCAGATCTCTTTGAAATTCCCTGTGTTTAGTCTTTCATCACAAGACCATCAGCAGGTTTTCCATGTTTCCTCCTTCAAAATCAATACCCTGCTTGTTGGCCTTTCCCTCACTACCAGATGAACCCCTTTAGACCATATAAATGTGAATAATGCCTATGTGAATATTGCTGCCCATTTAGATGCTTATTCAGTACTGCCAGGCTTCTGATGGCTTCTCAGGTCCCTGTGAAAATGTTGGGTGCCCTCGTGACTCAGATTTACCCTTTGGATATACCAGTCCTAAATGTGCCCCTACAGCCAATTGTTAATGCTCTGCAGCCATTTCTTTAAAACAAGTGATTGGAATTGTTGGCATTTGCTAAAACCTAACCCCTAGCTTCTCTGTTAGTCCCTTTAGTTTTTTTTTCTATAATGTTAAACTCTTTGAGGGTTTCTATGTAAAATTCCCTATTAGGCACATACAGTAGGTGCCCCCCCCCCCCCTCCATTTTCCCTAAACCCTGAAAAAAATAAACATTTTGCTTACCTGGAACCCACGCCTCCATTTAATCTCATATGGGTCCGTGATTGTACCATTTCGCTGGCTCAGAGTGTGCAATCTGAACCTGGGAAGGTAATTTATTAAATTATATTTTCAAAAAAAGTAATACAAGAAGTGGAAGGAAGTGAGAGAGGAAAACCATATTTCCCTTGCAAGCACTGTGTCCGCAAGGGGAACGATTAGTGTGTATGTCACCATTGCACAACTGTGCAAACACAAAATATGCACAGATTTGACATTTGGCTGGAGTTCTGGGCTTCCATTGTCACGTGTGCTGGCGGTACAACTTGCCCCCAGCACACAATTCAAGGGACACTGTAGGCACCCAAACCACTTCAGCTAGTTGAAGTGGACTGGGTGCTGTGTCCCTTTCACACCTGGTGCTGCAATGTAAAACATTGCAGTTCCAGAGAATGTTTACATTGCAGCTCTAAATCTGCCCTCAGTGGCTGTCTACCAGACAGCCACTAGAGGACTTCTGGTATCGAAACGGACCTTTGGTCCGTTATCTGACACTGGACATCCTCACGCTCTGCTTGAGGATCTCCCAAGTCAGTTTTCCGTGCATGCGCATTAGATCTCCCATGTCAGTAGGGGAGGAGAGTGGGCGGAGTCTGACTCCTTCAGCCCCGAGAATGGGGGACTTACTAGAAACCTATAGTGTCAGGAAAACGGCTTTGTTTTCCTGGCACTATAGGTTCCCTTTAACAATAACTCTGTTTCAAGCTGAAACATGGCACATACCAACTCCTACCACCATGAATACTTTAAATCACTGAAGTGGTCATGGTGGTAGAATATAAGTATGAGTTTATGTATGTATTTATTTCATGTTTTTGGTGTATTTTCTTGTGTAATTCCAATACAGTGAGCATGCTGTTATGGAGCGCTACCCTGGAGTTCTGGAGAGTCCAATAAATTGCAATAAGTATTCCTTGTTAGAAGATAAAGAGAGGAGAGATATTTCCTATCTGCCACTAATTGGCTAATGGTAGTATTTTTTTTTTTTTTTTTTTTGTAGTGCACGTAAAGTTTACAAGCAGTTTTGAGGTGCCCCAAGAGCAGTCCTCAGGCATTTTCCTCGCTGAACATGCGGGACAAATGAAATACAGGCACAATTTTTATAATATTGGTATGCTCAGTTAAATGGGTAATTTTCCAAACAATGCTGTCTAGTATCTGTGAGGAGAGCAACTAATTAAACATCCAGTGGTTAGCTTATGTAATTCTCGTGTTAAGCTTAATAAAGAAAATAATAATAAAATAGCCATGCTTTTTACGTAAGTTATAGACTAAAGCTCAAAACATATTAGCAGTATGCACAGTGATAACATATTATCAGTATTAGTATGCGTATAGTTTTGAGTATCAGAGATTAGCTCACTTGTGCTTATGGTGTGATATACATGTCTCGTGTTAATCATAATAATATGAAATAATAAAATAGTGAACTTAGGTTGAGGATGTCGTCATTTGTTAGGCAGACTGATAAACAGAAAGACCTTAAACTTTGCCAATTAAATTATACAGTTGTCTGATAACACAAGAAAAAAGAAGTCGGCTAGCTGTAGCAAGACTCGAGCTGGTAGACATTTTACTTGTAAGGTCTGGCTAAACAAGATGGCGAAGGTTACTAACATGTTAGGCTCAATGCGATTGAACAAGCTTTTAGGGCTCTCTAATTGCACAATAGGTGGTGCAAGCTATAATTAAATAAAGTAAACCTGAGTGTATCAGTACAGAAGTTAAGAGCCTGAAAAATAAGCGCTAACAAAAAAGGAATTGTTCAGGCAATGGGTGACATTTTAAAACCTTTGTGCTTGCCGGCAGACAATTTGAATTTTCTCGGCGTCTCGGCCTGGCTTAGTGTAATCATCCGCCTGGGTATCAATGGGTGAGTATAGAGCAGTATAGCAGTAAGTCCTGAGGGGGGCACGGGTACCTCGCTCGGGGGCATGAGGCACTGTTAGCCGATGCCTCGGCTCGGTAGGTCCGTACCGTCCCTGGGGTTCTTCGGTTGTTGGCCTCGGTGCCTTGCCTTGTAGAGTCCTGCTTGTCTGGTATGGATGGAGACAGCTAGACAGTCGCTTAGGGCTGTGATGGCGATGAGGAAGTTCATCCCTCGAGCTTGTGCCAGAGTGCTGGTCTGTTCGCTGCAGGCCCGGTGATCCCTGGTTGTCTGCTGCTTCCCAGGTTTGGGCCTCTCGCTTGAGTTCCGTCTTTTCTGGGTAGTGCCGCGGTGTCTCGGATGTGGGAATCCCCTCTTGCCCTGGAGCTGTGGGAGAGCTGGCGCTCGCAGGCCACGAGCCTGGGAACCTGCGTGGTCCAGGATCGGCCCTTTCGGGTTGTTGCAGGGAGGTAGATCAGGTCGCTTGTGGTGTCGTCTTGCCCCTCTCCGCTTATGTGGCCAGCGCCTCTGGGGTACTCCCCATCTTGCTCTCAGCCCAGGAGGGCTCAGGATGTGGGGGATAGTTGCAGGGATCTTAGAGTTGCCCTGAGGAGGACTTCCAGTCTTCCGTCCGCCATCGGCTCTTACCCTTGTGGGTAGCGGTGGGCCATGTGTCGCAGGCTGTATGCGTGCCTGTAGTTTGGCCCAGAAGCGTTCGAAGATTAGTGTGATGGAGTCTGTTGCGGAGTCCCCGGTGTCCCCTGCATCCGGAGGCCGCTGTCGCTTGTCCGCCATCTTGGGCGCTCCCGTCCCCTCGTCTCTTATGGTGGTCGGTGTGCCATTCTTTTGGTGTAGGGTTTGGGGCAGCCCTCCTGGTGGGGACCGGGATATCCCCCACCGGTCCATAGGGGGGGGGGGGTGTGCGTGTTTTGCACTCGCTTGTCAGTGTTGGGATCCGGCGGGAAGGCGGCCGTCCTTCCCCCCCTGATTCCACTAGGCCTCAGTTCGTTGCCACGGTTCCGGGTCGTGTCTGTCTTCAAGATTGGTACCGGCATATTCACGGATGCTTCCCCCAGCTTACTGGCAGGTTTGTAGGGGAATCGTAGCAGTCGGTTTCCGATTATCTGTAGAATTTGGGCCTATTCTGCAGGAGCTCATGCAATGTGCTTCCATTCAGCTTGCCTGCTTAGCTCCGCCCCCCTAATGGTAGTATTTAAATGGTGCGTGTCACCACTCAAGATGAAGGGGTTTTGGCCCTTAAACAGATTTAAATAGATAGAGGGTGGTGGTGAAACACCAATTAAAAATTTACTTTAATTACTTAAGTTTAAAATTGTTTATCGTTCCCTAGTGTTGGGATTCTAAAACAATGATTCACAATCAATTAATGGTAATAATACTACTTAACACAGAGTATAAGACAAAGAACAAAAAACATATTGGTTTTTCACCACCACCCTCTATCTACAGTGCCTTGCAAAAGTATTCACCCCCTTGAATTTTTACCTATTTTGTTACATTACAGCCTTAAGTTCAATGTTTTATTGATCGGAATTTTATGTGATGGATCAGAACACAATAGTCTAAGTTGGTGAAATGAACGGGAGAAAAATATATACCTAAAACTATTTTTTAGAAATAGAAAACAGAAAATTGGCATGTGTGTATGTATTCACCCCCTTGTTATGAAGCTCATCAAAAGCTCTGGTGCAACCAATTACCTTCAGAAGTCACATAATTAGTGAAATGATGCCCACCTGTGTGCAATCTAAGTGTCACATGATCTGTCATTACATATACACACCTTTTTTGAAAGGCCCCAAAGGCTGCAACACCTAAGCAAGAGGCACCCCTAACCAAACACTGCCATGAAGACCAAGGAACTCTCCAAACAAGTAAAGGACAATGTTGTTGAGAAGTACAAGTCAGGGTTAGGTTATAAAAAAAATATCAAAATCTTTGATGATCCCCAGGAGCACCATCATAACCAAATGGAAAGAACATGGCACAACAGCAAACCTGCCAACCAAAACTCACGGACCCGGCAAGGAGGGCATTAATCAGAGAGGCAGTACAGAGACCTAAGGTAACCCTGGAGGAGCTGAAGATTTCCACAGCAGAGACTGGAGTATCTCTACATAGGACGACAATGAGCTGTACGCTCCATAGAGTTGGGCTTTATGGCAGAGTGGCCAGAAGAAAGCCATTACTTTCAACAAAATGGCACGTTTTGAGTTTGCGAAAAGGCATGTCGGAGACTCCCAAAATGTATGGACGAAGGTGCTCTTGGTCTGATGAGACTAAAATTGAACTTTTCAGACATTAAAGAAAACGCTATGTCTGGAGCAAACCCAACACATCACATCACCCAAAGAACACCATCCCAACAGTGAAACATGGTGGCAGCATCATGCTGTGGGGATGTTTTTCAGCAGCCGGGACTGGGAAACTGGTTAGAGTTGAGGAAAAGATGGATGGTCCTAATACAGGGATATTCTTGAGCAAAACCTGTACCACTTTGTGCGTGATTTGAGGCTAGGACGGAGGTTCACCTTCCAGCAGGACAATGACCCCAAACACACTGCTAGAGCAACACTTGAGTGGTTTAAGGGGAAACATGTAAATGTGTTGCAATGGCCTAGTCAAAGCCCAGACCTCAATCCAATAGACAACCTGTGGTCAGAGTGGTTAAAGATTGCTGTTAACAAGCGCAAACCATCCAACTTGAAGAAGCTGGAGCAGTTTTGCATGGAGGAATGGTCAAGAATCCCAGTGGTAAGATGTGGCAAGCTCATAGAGACTTATCCAAAGCAACTTGGAGCTGTCATTGCCGCAAAAGGTGGCTCTACAAAGTATTGACTTTAGGGGCGTGAATAGTTATGCACATTAACCCTTTTCTGTTATTTTGTCCTATTTGTTGTTTGCTTCACAATAAAAAGAAAAACATCTTCAAAGTTGTGGGCATGTTCTGTAAATTAAATGATGCAAATCCTCAAACAATCCATGTTAATTCCAGGTTGTGAGACAACAAAACACGAAAAATGCCAAGGGGGGTGAATACTTTTGCAAGGCACTGTATTTATTCCTTGTTAGAATTTTAAAAGGCATATTGGAGGAACCTATGGAGAGGGCAGAGCAGAGGAGGCACTGTTGTGATTCTGAAGCAGCAGAATTCTCTGCGTGACGTCATCTATTGTATCTATCAGGGGCGCCTGATATATACAATCAGGCACCCCTGCTGGCTGCCACACTTTTCTGAGGCTCCTGACTTCTCCAGGAATTATCTGAATTTTAACCACGTTACACTCATAATTCATCACAAATATTTCAAGGACCAATATCGATTCCACTTATCACACAACTGGATTTACCAAAATTGAACGGATAGCATTATCCAGAGAATAAAGCCGCTCTTACCAAACATCTATGTGACGAGACCAATCTCGTCACTGGGCATTGGAGGAGCCTGGTTGCCTGCCTGCTGCCTTTTGACTATCGACCGGCATTTAAATACTTTATTTTCCTATGCAGAAAGGTCTATTCATGTATTTCTGCTCTGGCGTTCGGTAGATTCTCAGATTTACGGAATGAACTCATTTAACCCAGATAGCTATGCCATGGAGCCTATTCGTGTAATAAAATACTTTGGCTCCATGGCAATTGAACTGTATGTGTGTGGTCTGAGCGCCATTCAGTAATAAGGTGCGCTCAGACCTAAGTTATCTGGGGATATGTTGCATGTCTGTATTTTATGTAATAAATGTAACCTTGTGTATCTTATTGTATTTTACTGTCTTTTTACTGCCATGTGCTTAATGGAGTTTTGCCTCTGTCCTTGGAGATACTTGGATTCCCAATTATCTCCAGGATAGAACTGGTTTTGGGCAGAAAAGCCATGCTTCCTTTGGTCTCAAAGGACTTCGATCTATCTTTTGACCAATGGACCAATGTGGATGATTTTGACATATGTTCGTATTTGGAGTATGCTGATTCTGAAAATGTGAATGTGATGCATACTTTTAAAGTTATAAATAATGTGGAAAAAATGTATTTCTCTGCCTGTGATAATTACATTACCCATTGTTTAAGGTAATTGTATCACAGGCAGAGGAGAGTATTTGGTGTGGGAGTGTCTGAGTGTATTGTACGTGTTTATTGGTTGTTTTCCAAAACCCTGTGGGTGGTACGAATGTGTATATAAGAACAATAAACCCACAGCTCTGTCTGTTCACTGCTTGACCCTCAACACGTAGCTTTGTCTCGTTCTTGGGGGGATTTACTGTATGCTGTTCCAGTTTGACTGCTAGGAGTGTAAACCTATTCATATGGTTTTTCCTATTCGGCTGTTTACAGCATTCGTATGGTTCCAGTTCAGCTGTTTTCGGGATTCACATGCTTCTCCGGTTCGGTGGATTGGTGTCTACAGTAGCTGTGCCTGTGTCTCTGGAAGGGAAGATCTACTAAACGGCTTTTAACCCCCTTTTATGCTTGGGGGTGCCGTTACAATCTAAATGAATATTACTTCAAGATAACGCAGAAAAAAAATCATTTTTATCACGCAAAATTGCACTCTCCCTCAATAGACCCAACTGTTTTGCACAGTAGAAAGGCTCTGCAAACCAGCATGCATGCATATCCCCACCACCTTTTCTCAGGATAAGTGTGAAGCATTTGTGATCTTCAGAGACAAGATTTCCTCAATATGAGTCTCTATCACAGCAGGCAAACAGTTACACACCAGAACCACTACAATGGAATGCCAGATTGCCCCAGTTTATGGTCTACTTTTACAAATGTGCATATAAAGGAAGTTAAAAGAGCCATGCAAAAGTTACACCCTACTACGTGTGACTTAGACCCTGCTCCAGCTCAGCTTATATCTGCATGCATTGAAACACTCGCCCCAGCCCTCACAAAAATAGTGCAGTGTTCATTAAAAACTGGAGACTTCTTAGATCCTCTAAAAGAAGCTATGGTAAAACCACTCCTAAAGAAACCTTTATTAGACCCAGACTGCATGGCTAATTACAGACCAGTATCCAACCTTCCATTTCTGGGGGTAAATAATTTAAAAAGTTATGGCAACTCAACTGGAGGCCCATCTATCAAGCTTGAACATCTTTGATCCTTTCCAGTCAGGTTTCAGATGCCACCACATCACTGAAACAGCGCTAGTCCGAGTGCTAAATGATCTCCATTTGGTGAGAGACAAAGGTGATTACTCCATCCTAATCCTCCTGGGTCTCTCAGCTGCATTTGACACCATTGACCACAGCATTTTAATAGAGCGCTTGCAGCACATCTGTGGTCTAGGAGGCACAGACCTTAACTGGTTTAAATCTTTCCTCACTGGTAAATCACAGAGAGTAGCATCAGGATCAAGCTCATCGGCACAAACAGAACTGACCTGCGGAGTTCCATAAGGATCCATCTTGTCTCCCATGCTACTCGCAATTTTACTTGCTACCACTGGGGTACATCATAGGCAACATGGCCTAAGGTATCTGTAACAGAACCTTACCTTTGTTTGCTTTTACCATTATCCACACAAAGACTGTTTCTGGCCCTTTAACTGTGTTGCACAAAGAAAGGGTTTGTACTTTTAAACTGACACTTCGAATGCAGTCGAAGTGCCGAAGCCGTCGAAGTGGCTGCCATTAGACAGTCGAACACATGGCGGCGGCCATTTTAATCCAGTCGAACGCAGTGACTTATACCTTCCCCTACCCTTCGACACTGCGGCTGGAGGCCAAGTCCCGTTCGAAGATTCGAACCCCCGTTCGACCGGAACTTTGCTATTTTGGCGTAAAATGGACCTACATTAGACTATGGAACACTGCTAAAAAGCGCCTCGGTTACACTTCGACTAAAGTCGAAGTAAGTTCAACGATTCGAACGCCGCCTTCGAATGGGACTTTGCTATTTTCAAGGCAGAATTAGACCGACCGCACAGCCTGAATCTGTGGAACTGTTTTTTGGGCATGCAAACAGGCGTGCGGTCGGTCCAAAGAGACTTTTTAATATCTCTGGAACCACTGGACGGATTCTCACAAATTTTTAATATGTTGTTCCACAATTTATATTGTTCATAAAAATGTAAGTTTTATTCATGTACCATGAACAGTTGCTTAGCAGACCTCATAGAATGGATGAATGCTAGTTGGCTTAAAGTGAACCCAGACAAAACAAAGTTACCTGGGCAACAAAAATATCCCATGATCACCCAACTGGCCTGGAGCTTGGAGGCTCTGAACTCATCAGTTCATCAAAGGTACTGCTGATTGACTCTGGACTATCATTTAAAAAGCAGATTTCCTCTGTAATAAAATCTGCCTACTTTCATCTGAAAAATATAGCCAGGATACAACACTTAATTCCACTGGATGATATGCCAACATTAATCCATGCATTTGTATCCTCACAGCTAGATTACTGCAATGTACTTTACTTGGACCTCCCAGAAAAATAACTCCATCGCCTTCAGACGGTACAAAATGCAGCAGTCAGACTACTGACCAATCAAACTCGCTCCTGCCACATAACACCTGTTCTCCACTCCCTATCTTGGCTTCCAATTAAGAGGGGAACATATTTAAAAATTGGCCTGCTAACTTTCAAAGCCTTAAACAATCAAGGCCCACAGTACCTGAAAGAGCTCCTGACACCCTACATTCCATCCCGTTCTCTTTATGTTTGTACACTTGTAAAGTGTTTGAGTCTCTCAGGGAGAAAAGCACTATAAAAATCGCAAATTATTATTATTATCGATAGCCTCTAGAAGTTACGATACAAGTGTTTTATAATTAGATACATTTTTTTATAAATGATCATGCCCAATTAATACCTTATGCATTCCTGCCAGACTTGTACGAAATATCTTCGGAACTTACTGAACGTTTCTAGATGGCAAATGACCTTTTAAAAAAAAGAATGTTTTTTTATTATTTTTGATTTTAGATATATAAGCTCCTGGGTACAGCACACAGATGGTTGGCCTCTTTATTTTTTTGTCTGTCAAAAAAAAAAATCTGATTTATCGGCGGCTTTCATAGAAAGGTAAGCGCATGAGGAATATCTTCAGTAACTCAGTTGGATGTTGTGTATTGTATGCTAGACTACAGAGCTGCTACTGACATTACACTGATCACATTTGTATTGATTTTAAAGGCAGAGCAGTTTATTGCCACCGTGTCCATAACTGGTACAAAAATATCGAACTTAAAGCGACAGTAAAAATTCCTTACAAACCTTTCACTAATCCATGGATAAGCACTAGTTGGCTATCATTTCTCAGTCCTGAAACTGTGTGAATAACCTCTTAAAGTGTACTTGTCATTCCTAAAATATGTGCAAGATATTTTAGTTCAGGTGAGTTATGAAATGTAGTCTGTACAATAGGCAAACAAAATTGCACGGAAGTTTATAGATATTATGGTGTTTGGTTGATTTTTTTTTTTCTTTTGTGAATTTTGTTTTGTAATTTGCAATAGTGGAGGTATTTACTCTAGAAACACTTGAATTAAAGGATCATTATAGTGTCAGGAAAACATAGCGGTTTTGTCCGGAAGACAGCCACTAGAGGCTGTCTTAACCCTGCAATGTAAACATAGCAGTTTCTCTGAAACTGCTATGTTTGCATCTGAAGGGTTAAAACCTGAGGGACCTGGCACCCAGACCACTTCATTGAGCTGAAGTGGTCTGGGTGATTATAGTGTCCCTTTAATAGAAACACACAAGCCCATAGATTGGGTGGAAATCACATTGAGTTGCAGAATGTTTAATTATAACCAACCTAAAGACGATAATACCAACTTGAACTTGCTGTACTTAAAAATGAAACAATTTGGGGGCGGAGCCTGGCCTCTGAGCTACACGGACGTGTGCTGCATGAGCTCCTGTGGCCAGCACACTAAACTCGACGAATACTCAAGCCAATTGCTTACCGGGCTGCAAGGCTACATCAAACCTTGTTCCTGACATGTCGGCAGTTCCAGGGATACCTCTTGCAGGACTCTCCTCCACTGGCATATACACCTCGAGGCTTTGCGGCCTACCAGTAATTGGACCGAGGGGAGACGGCCGCTCTCCTACGGCCTCAACTGGCGGAAACAAGCGACTACTGCTATTCCACCACCCCCCCTATGGACCGGTGGGGGTTATCCCGGTCCTCTCTGGCAAGCTGGACGCAACCGGGCAACCGGGGCCTGCCACATGCAACCACAAGACACATGGGCACCCAAAATGGCGGACAAGGGCAGCTCACTCACCTCATCGTACTCCACGGAGGGGACGCTCCAACGCCTGGACGAACTGTTCGCCAGATTCTGGGCCAAGCTAGCAAAGCGGGCGACAGATACCAGCGCGCAGCGAGTGCCGCAAAGAGGAGCCCAGCAGGGTGCCGACCAAAGAATGAAAGGCCCACAAGGTGGCGCAAAACGCACCCGGCAAGCCAACAAACCTAAGCCCCACTCGCACAGACCAGGGGCCTTAGGAGTATCCAACCCGCAGCGCACACAGCACAGACGGAGAATAGCCCGCCGTAGGCGGCGACCAAGCACCAGGACCCTCAATCGCCCACACGGCGGACAGGACCCAGACTCCCCAAGCACCATGGCTCAGGGCTCAACGAAAATGGTCCCCAAGCAGGCCCGAGACCAAACAGGCGAGGGATGCAGCCCCCAAAGCTCAGCAACCCGGGAGACGCTATCAGCCCTCAGTGAGCATATACGACTGACCTTGCCTAAACAGGTACCACCACTACCACTGACGGGGATCGGCTGATCCTGCGGCTGGACTTGAAATTAGACCTCTGGGTTACCTGCTATGGACACTACGTGCTAGAACAAATACATAGAAGACTCATTTTCTACAAGCTTACAACTGCTTACACCACTTTGCCCACCTTAGCCTTAATGCCTCTATGCCAGTCAGGCTATTCTAGCATGCCATTGATGTTTTTGCCTGTATAATGTACCGAATAGTATGTCCTTCTGTGAAACTGTTCTGCCTGTTTTGCCTCTTTTTAGCTAGCAAGCTCACATTGGGCACATTAAGACAACGCCAACTTAAAATCTGTCTTAAATTTATGAATAGCACCCAGCGGCTACTAAGCTACAGAAATAGATATAGTTTAACATGTTAATAGATTTACTTATTTTAGACACTGTTATCGCTAGTCTTCTCGATATGTTTAACATGTGCTTACTGTCATCTCATTATCTGACATACCGTGTTTCTGCTTGTTTATTACTCTTGAAAAAAAAATATGTGTATTTTTTTTTTCTTAATTGCCACAGTACTATGTCTCTTGAAATGCCTGTAACTATTATCGTGGCATATTAAACCTGTCTGTCAAGCTTTTGCACAACAAAAATAAAGAATATAAAAAAAAATATGAAACAATTTGATTGTGGAATATCACTCCCACAACTATGAAACAAAGACATGCACGAGAAAGATAGTTTGTAATCCAGGGAGACAGTTCCTTCTTAAAGGGTCCGTCTAAAGTAATGGTAAAGGGGAAAAAAAAAACGTTACCATTATTTTACTTTATAATTCCCTATTGGGCACTAGTGGCATTTTCAACCCCTTTTTTTTTAATGTTAAAAACCTTTACAATAAAAAAAAACAAAACATACTGGAAATTGCCTGCTGGCCGAGGTTCTTCCACTCTCTGTCCTTTATCATCTTTGTCACATCTTCTCTCTCCGAGGGCCAATCAAATGCTTCTCATAAAGAAGCATTTGCTTGGACTGATCTCCAGACTCAGATTGCATACGCGCTCTCTAAGGAGTGGATGGAGGGAGTGTGCTGTGGACAGAGGTGGGGAGGTAGGGAGGGGACAATCATGATTCCCCTTGTCGGAATCATGCTTGTCCCCTCCTAGGGGTAGGAGCTGATTACAGATGTAATGTGCTGATGACAGATGTAATTTGTGCACAGAATTTGGGTCTAATAACTTACAGCTGGTGGAGTCCGAGGTGTCAGAGTAGAGGACTTGTGAGGGCATGTGAATTGATTGTCTCACGGAAAGCAGGTTTAGGAAGCTAGGTTTCTCTCGAGTGGTAGAGTAACTGTACGAAGTGATTACTCTTGAGCGTTATTAATCTGTAGCGAGCGAGGAGGTCAGTCCGATAAGAAGTTATTGCAAAGGTAGATAGGATATGCACACACTATCCGGGGAGTACCCCATCTTGGTGCTCCAGACAGGCAGGACCACAAACCTAGGAAAGATTCAATAGAACAATGTAGATCAGGGCACATCCATGGAGCTGAAACGTTGTTGTGCTGCCCTTTATAATAAAGCTGGCTCCTGAAGAAACGACCATGTGTGCCCTGATCTACATTGTTCTATTGAATTTGACTGTCAGTCGCTCTTTGCAGGGATAGACCTTGGAGTTTATATAGATTATAGTCCCCCCTGCATTTGGAAGCCAGCTCTCCCCTCCCTCCCACCCTGTGGGCACTCCCTACCACCTCCCACCGTTCAAGAAATGGGAAAATCTTCCGACCTGCTCCTGCCGACCCCCCAATCCCTCTCCTCGGCAGCATGTGCCCTGAACTGGCGTATTGGTCCAACTGGACCTTGGGAGTGCTGGGTTATGACTGGGCATGGAAGATCAGCACTGGGAGGTTGGACAGGCACCCGATTAGGGTAAATAAACTTTTTGACAGGGAGGTGACCTAATAGTTGTTCCCCATAGGGAATGCTAAAATTATATTTTTTCATCAGAGTTGAAGTAACCCTTTAAACCTGTCATTTACCAACGCCTCTCTCCTGCTCCTACTGTCCACAATTACTCCTCTCTGGAACTTCTTTGCTGCTCAAGTCCACCCCCACACAACCTCCTATCTATCGCTAGGCCATGTGGGTCTTGTGGCTGTCTCAACTAAACTAATATCTGTTACCAATTCATATGAAGCCATTGTAAGGAGATTCTATCTCACTGAACAATCTGCTATAATGTTGATGGAGGTTATATCTTGTAAATATTGTATATATCCGCCATATTTCTGTTTGTTTCCTCGGTTGTTTCTAACCAAGTTAACCCCATTGTATATGGGCTTAAGTATCACAGTCTATGCCAAGAGTGAGAAAGTGAAGTCATTTCATTTACTGTTTAAGCTATTGTCTCCTCCAGTTATTGCACAATATTACACCATCACTACCAGGAATTGCGACAGCTATGTTATAATTGCACGTCCGGTAGAGTGACTACTTAGCTTTCTATTTAATTATTTTTACCGCCAATCTGCTTGTGTTGATTTTGTACAACCGCTAGACTCCCTTTGTTCCCTGACTACCTATGGATTGCTATCAGACCCCCAAAACAATACTGGACAAGTTGTACCTTAAGCATAAGCGGGCTCCAAAGCATTGAACGGTTCCTATTATTGTCTGGTGTACAATGGTACTAATGAATGAGTGTTTGGAGAATCAAAAGCATTTGAATTCATTACCTATTCACAGTTAGAAGCTTACTGAATATGCAATACATTTAAATTATTTTTCATTGATTATCGCGCTTTCTGCAGTGTTTGACCCTTGTGATCACTAAATACATTTTGATAGAAGGTCTTCAACAGGCATAATGTATGCATCACTCTTCTGAGTCACCTAAAACATTTTCAATCAATTCTTTTTGTCACTTTTTGTGGCTTTCTATTGTCTCCCCTTCCACTCTGTTAATGTCTCAAAAAGGATATTTTAGTACTTTACCGTATCAGAGACATGTCTTTTATTACTGTAAATTTAGCTTCTGTGATATTAGAATTTCTTACATATTTACACACACCGCACACAGAGTGACTGCTACATATTACTGTCCAGATAACATAACATTTTTATTTATTTATTTTTTTACATAAAGAAGCGGCTAAATTCCTTCAAGGTCGTGGCTTGTTGCCATGAAGACAAAATGTTCAGATCAGTGTTCGACAGTAGCTTACTGTGACCAAAACGTTTGTGGAAAAGCAAGATGAAGACTTGTCAGAGAGCAGGACAGGTGCAAGCGTTTTACTGCCATAGGCAGACATCCATTATACCTCTCACGATATAACTCCACTTTTCTTCCCAAGTCTCGCCGGCAGCTCTCTTTTATTATCACTTTTCTATTGTTGCATTCTCTGTTTCTGGATCTTCACTAAAATCTCTATTTACCAGGTTTTACTCTGCATGTTTTCCATCAGAATATTTCTCTTCTCACTGTCCTGATTTATCCTGCCTTTTTTCCCTAAGTAATCTTCTCATCTACTCATTAAATAGTGACTTAGAGCAAACTGACATTCTGCCCACATTTCTACGATAGGAAACAATCTGTCCTATGATTGCCACATGATCATAATCAAGTCACCTTTGAAATTATTGCTTAGTGAATAGACTCCTAACTCCATGTCGACAAATATGAATAAACACATATGCACACACGCATATACAGACACACAAACAAACATTACTTGTTTTCTACCTTCCCAATCATATTCTGTGTGACGGTGGTCACCATCACTAGGGACAGAAGATGGACACTTTACTTAGGTCCCCAGATTACTCTTATGTTTTAGTCACCAGGTGCCTATTATAGGTACAGGTTGTACATAATATATTTTTCCCCCCTTCTGTTTTATTGTTTTCCCAGCAGGCAGTTGTTCCAGGGAAAAGTCCAGACAATTTCAAAGTGGCTGCCATATGTAGTGTAATTGGTTACTATCCCAAGTCCATACTTCTATAGGTTGGCTTGGGATATGCTGTGTAATTGGTTACTATCCCAAGCCCATACTTCTATTGGTTGGCTTGGGGTATGTAGTGTGATTGGTTACTATCCCAAGCCCATACTGCTATTGGTTGGCTTGGGGTATGTAGTGTGATTGGTTACTATCCCAAGCCCATACTGCTATTGGTTGGCTTGGGATATGCTGTGTAATTGGTTACTATCCCAAGCCCATACTGCTATTGGTTGGCTTGGGGTATGTAGTGTGATTGGTTACTATCCCAAGCCCATACTGCTATTGGTTGGCTTGGGGTATGTAGTGTGATTGGTTACTATCCCAAGCCCATACTGCTATTGGTTGGCTTGGGGTATGTAGTGTGATTGGTTACTATCCCAAGCCCATACTGCTATTGGTTGGCTTGGGGTATGTAGTGTGATTGGTTACTATCCCAAGTCTATACTGATATTGGTTGGCATGGGCTCACTGTGATGTTTGGGAGGGGTTACAGTAAGGGACCTGGAAGGGAACTTTGTATTCCACTGTAACCTATTGTATGTAAATGAGGTTGTGGGAGTATAAATAGATGTGTTTTTTTCAGTATAACAGAGTTGTTGTTTTATCCTACACTATGTGTCGTCTAGTGTTTGGGGAATGAGCTTCTGAAGAGTGACTTTCTCCTGTAAGAAGAACCTTCAGACTGATGTACTCAGTTTGAGTACTGAAGGTCCATTACATCCGAATTATATCTTAATTTTTTTTTTTAAATACAGTTTTCTTAACAATCCACTTATCTTTATTACATGATCTAGCGAAAGTGAAGAGCTCAGTTTGTTTGTCTTCTCCTGAAACATAAATAGTAGTCGTGTTTTCCGACAGTCTTTTTCTTGAGCATTGCTGAAATATCATGATGTTACCAACACTCTTTGATTCAGTATACTGGATAGTGAGGAAGGACTGTTAGAGGAACATACACAATCCAAGCTCTTGATATAAAAGATGGGGGAAAAACTCTATTTGAAGTAATTGCCAAAATAATCCCTTGTTAACGCCAATGACCAACAAATATTTATTTGGATCAACAAACTATTCCTACACAATATCCTTGTGTAGTATGGTAATTTTTGTTTTTAAATACAGGCCTTTAAAAAAAAAAAAAAAATACTGAATTTAATAAAACAGCCTTGAGGCAAAAAAAAAAATCTATATCTTTGTCGTTGTTACGGTACAGAACATTTTCCAATGCTGTAATCGCCTTTCTTCAAGTCTCAATGCTAGACATCTTCTCTGTTTTTTATTCCTGCTAATAACCATACATAAGTTATTTAAAAGAGTTATTAAATAATGCAATAAGGTTCAATAACTCTGATTCATAATGATCTAACAAAACAGATAATTACAGCAAAGGCATGGTTTATCATCTCATGGTAAACCAGTATAATTCTGCGAATCCATTCACGTGTTGATTCTCACCACATGCCGAGATGGTAAAAACTCTATACCATAATGTTACCGCAGCTTGAAATGAAATCTTACAGAGTATGTCTATAAATGTCAGGATAAAGCTATGCATTATTGTGGCCCTTTGAGATTAATTATATATGTATATAAAAGGGATTCTAAAAGACTATCAATGTTAATATTGATATGAAAAATTCATATTGTTGTTGAAGTTATAATTACAGTAGCAGAGTCGTGGTTGCCAGGGTCACTTGCCGTCTCCCCTTACCCTCCTGCACTGCTGATAGTGTCTCTGATGCTGCCCGCTGCCTAAATTAAGAGATTTATGCCTTCTACTCGGCATGCAGTATCATACCCAAGCCAAGATGCAAGTGTTCCAGAGCAGATGAAGTGAAGGCATTTGGTGGCTCTATAAAGAGTTATTCCAACCATTAACACAGTTTTTGGTAAGAGTAATCCTTCCACCTGGTTCTCCCTCCTATAAATAACATAGCTAAGATTCACATCCATCCAATGCTGAGGTCAGGTTCTCCCTGCAGCCAAATCCTTTTCTGCTGAGATCACTCACCCTCGCCGAAGGCCTGAGTGAGGGATAGACATGGGAGGCCAACGCCACCATTGGCTGTCTGCTGACAGCATGCTGTGTGTGCTGATAACAAACACCAAATATGCACTGAATTATCAGACACTCAGAAGTCTTGTTCCAGATGGGCTATAAAAGCCAGATTTGTAGCAACAGAGGGGTCAAACTGAAGTGGTCATGCTGCTTGGAATAACCCATTAAACATCCGTAATTTACTGAACAGTTCCATTTTGTGGTTTCTTGACCCCCTTAGTACCTTCTTTAATGATTGTTTCTCTTATCTTGATATCTGGCTTTCCAAACTCTGCTAGGCATACAAGTCCAGGTTGGAATGCCAGTATTATACAGACCCATTTCAGTACTCGGGCCCAGGATCCAAAAGTCAGTGTCTCAGGGTCACTAAACCAAATACTTTGAAAATGACGGAATTCTGACTGGAATTACTAAAACTAAATCCAGTCCAAAGCTGGTCGATGCAGCTGATTATGAACCAATCAGCTGGATTCATTTAGTATTTATTTTACAATTAGTGCTTACAATGCCTTGCAAAAGTATTCACCCCTTCCCCCTCCCCCTTTTCTTTTTACCTATTTTGTTACATTACAGCCTCAAGTTCAATGTTTTATTAATCTGAATTTTATGTGATGAACAGGAGAAAAATATATACATAAAACTATTTTTTAGAAATAGAAAACAGAAAATTGGCATGTGTGTATGTATTCACCCCCTTGTTATGAAGCTCATAAAAAGCTCTGGTGCAACCAATTACCTTCAGAAGTCACATAATTAGTGAAATGATGCCCACCTGTGTGCAATCTAAGTGTCACATGATCTGTCATTACATATACACACCTTTTTTGAAAGGCCCCAGAGGCTGCAACACCTAAGCAAGAGGCACCACTAACCAAACACTGCCATGAAGACCAAGGAACTCTCCAAACAAGTTAAGGGACAATGTTGTTGAGAAGTATAAGTCAGGATTAGGTTATAAAAAAATATCCAAATCTCGGATGATCCCCAGGAGCACCATAAAATCTATTATAACCAAACGGAAAGAACATGGCACAACAGCAAACCTGCCAAGAGACAGCCGCCCCCCAAAACTCACGGACCAGGCAAGGAGGACATTAATCAGACCTAAGGTAACCCTGGAGTAACTGCAGAGTTCCACAGCAGAGACTGGAGTATCTGTACATAGGACGACAATAAGCCGTACGCTCCATAGAATTGGGCTTTATGGCAGAGTGGCCAGAAGAAAGCCATTACATTCAGCAAAAAACAAAATGGCACGTTTTGAGTTTGCGAAAAGGCATGTGGGAGACTCCCAAAATGTATGGAGGAAGGTGCTCTTGTCTGATCAGACTAAAATTTTACTTTTCAGCCATCAAAAAAATGGCTATGTCTGGCGCAAACCCAACACATCACATCACCCAAAGAACACCATCCCCACAGTGAAACATGGTGGTGGCAGCGTCATGCTGTGGGGATGTGTTTCAGCAGCCGGGACTGGGAAACTGGTCAGAGTTAAGGGAAAGATGGATGGTGCTAAATACAGGGATATTCTTGAGCAAATCCTGTACCACTCTGTGCGTGATTTGAGGCTAGGACAGAGGTTCACCTTCCAGCAGGACAATGACCCCAAACACACTGCTAGAGCAACACTTGAGTGGTTTAAGGGGAAAATGTAAATGTGTTGGAATGACCTAGTCAAAGCCCCGACCTCAATCCAATAGAAAATCTGTGGTCAGACTTAAAGATTGCTGTTCACAAGCGCAAACCATCCAACTTGAAGGAGCTGGAGCAGTTTTGCAAGGAGGAATGGGCAAAAATCGCCGTGGTAAGATGTGGCAAGCTCATATGGACTTATCCAAAGCGACTTGGAGCTGTGATTGCTGCAAAAGGTGGCTCTACAAAGTATTGACTTTAGGGGGGTGAATAGTTATGCACATTGACTTTTTCTGTTATTTTGTCCTATTTGTTGTTTGCTTCACAATAATAAAAAAAAACATCTTCCCAAAGTTGTGGCCATGTTTTGTAAATTAAATTATGCAAATCCTCAAGCAATCCATGTTAATTCCAGGTTGTGAGACAACAAAACATGAAAATGCCAAGGGGGGTGAATACTTTTGCAAGGCACTGTATCGTATCCGAATCCCATACAAAGTATAGCATTCAGAATATGCACAAATTAAACTATAGCGGAATCAAATGCATTGAGTCGGATGCACATTTGAAAATGATCATTCACTTGCTTTTTGCAAAGAAATTATAATTTCAAATAGTCTGTGACTGCCAACAGCACTAGCGGCCAACAGGCAAATTGTTAAAAACCCTTGGCTCTTTGAGGGTTAATGAAGTACCGGCTGGTTAATGCGTGCTAGCCAGCCTCCACCAAATTTAACATTTTTAAATCTGGCTGAAATCCAGACCTAATTCAGGCTTGTTAAAAGCCTGGGCCCCAATTTAATATTTTTTTTTTTAGAGCTTTTCAAATTATTTAATATTTTGGAAAATATTTTAATATTGAAATTTTCTATATGTATATTGAATTGTTTTTTTTAGATATGATCCAGAAAAGACCACCAAATTTAGAGTGACCAGAAAAAAAGTGAAACGAGTTTTCTTGTATAAAAAGAGACAAGGGAGCGATGGAGTAACATTTTCCTCGTTCCCTTTTTTTCCTGTACCCTTTTCCCTAGTTGCTGTTCCCAAAGTTTTAAAAACTATTTAATAAAACCTATTTGGAAAGAAAATTACATGCATTTAAAAACGAGGAGAGCAAAACAAAAGAAACAACAGATGAAGAAACTAAACAGATTTAATAAATTGTGCCAAAAGGCCCAAAGCTGTCTGCAAAACTTTAAACATTTGCCTCCGGAAGTCAAGCAGAGAGCATTGTGGTTATGGTAAACTTCAAAGTGATGCTGCAAGCCTGTCTCGGTCCACTCTTTTTTAATGAAATATATAGATAATTCTGTATAAATATATGCAAAAGAAAAGGTTTTGTTTTGGATCACTGTATGTGTGTCAGTATGGATCTCTGTGTGCTTGTGTGTGTGTGTCAGTATGGTTCACTGTTTGTGTGTGTGTGTGTGTGTTTCAGTATGGATTACTGTGTGTGTTTGTGTGTGTGTCAGTATGGATCACTGTGTGTGTGTGTGTGTCAGCATGGATCAATGTGTGCCCAGTGGTGTATCCTGGTTTTGTGCTGCCCTGGTTTTGTGCTACTCAGATGCCCTCCCCCGCCCCCCCACCCTTCCCCCCTACCCCGCCTTCTAAATACACACACACATTCACTGACAGATACGCATACACTAGCTAACAGACATACACACTCACTAAGAGACACACACACACACTGACAGACACACACTAACAGACACACTCACTCACTAACAGACACACACACTAACAGACAAACACACACTCACTCACTAACAGACACAAACTCACACACTGACAGACACACACACTAACAAACACACACACACACACACTAACAGACACACACTCACACACTAACAGACACACACTCACTCACTAACAGACACACAAACTAACAGACAAACACACACACACACACTAACTGACAAACACACACACTAACAAACACACACACACACTAACAGACAAACACACACTAACAGACACACACACACACACAAACACACTCACTAACAGACACACATGCACTAACAAACACACATACTAACACACACACACACACTAACAAACACACTCACTAACAGACACACACTCACTCACTAACAGACACACACACACACACACTCGCAGACACACTCACTAACAGACACACACACACTCACTAACAAACACACACAGACACACACACACTAACAGACACTCACTAACAGACACACACACTCACTCACATTAACACACTCACTTTTTTTTTTTTTTTACTCCCCAGCCTCCTTACCTTTGGGAATGCGTGGGGGGGGGGGGGGGTTCTCTCTCTCCCTGGGGTCTAGAGGGGCTGCTGGGCGGTCGGTCCGGCAGCACTGGCAAGGTAGCACTGATTACTGAGCGCTCTGCTCAGCTCCATCGTGCGCTCTGACATCATATTCCGGCTCCCGGCATCACTCTGCGGCGTGCGAGGAAGCTGAGCAGACAGCTCAGGAGAAAGTGCTCCCTCGCCAGCGCCGCCCCACCGACCGTCCGCCGGGCCTGTCAGTTAGCCGCAAGGCTAACAAGACATTTGCCCTGGGCATTTGGGCCGGCTTTTTTTGCCGTGCCCTGGAAAATGCTGCCCAAGGCAAATGCCTTGTTTGCGCTGTGTGTGCCTGTGTGTTTGTATGGGTCACAGTGTGTATGTATGTGTGTCTGTCTGTATCTGGCTTTTTTTAAATTTAAAATAACAGATTGCATCTATATATTTGCACAAATGTATATTAATGTATGTGTATTTTTTTATATACATATATTTTATATATATATATATATATATGTATGTGTGTAATCTATCACAAACGGAATCTTGTAAATTATTATGTTTATAATATATATATACAAACATCAGTATGATACACAAAAACGTTAATAGACATATGCATAAATAATACATATTTGGACATTACACATAGAAACATAGAATGTGACGGCAGATAAGAACCATTCGGCCCATCTAGTCTGCCCAATTTTCTAAATACTTTAATTAGTCCCAGGCCTTATCTTATAGTTAGGATAGCATTATGCCTATCCCACGCATGCTTAAACTCCTTTACTGTGTTAACCTCTACCACTTCAGCTGGAAGGCTATTCCATGCATCCACTACCCTCTCAGTAAAGTAATACTTCCTGATATTATTTTTAAACCTTTGCCCCTCTAATTTAAGACTATGTCCTCTTGTTGTGGTAGTTTTTCTTCTTTTAACCCCTTAACGACGAGTGACGGATGAGGTCCATCTCTCAGGGGAAACCCTTAACGACGAGTGACGGACCTTGTCCGTCACGCGGTAAAATTAACCCCAGATCGCCGCAATTGCGGCGATCGCGGGGTTAATGGTGCTCCGGTCTGCCTCTGTATTAGAGGCAGACCGGGAGCACCGGATCGGGCTGTCCCAGCACATGTACCCGCTCTGACAGCATGTCAGAGCGAGCACATGTGCTGTGTATACTCACCTTCCGCCTCCCTGCCCTTCCGGGTTCACTGTGAAGTGCAGGGAGACGGATCAGTGCTGATCTGCTTCCCTGTGTAAAAAAATAAATAAAGTTTATTTCAAATCCCACCCTCTTAACCATTTTATTAAAAAATTAACCCCTTCCCTGCCAATTGATCACTGACTACAGTGATCAATTGGCAGGGATTGCATTTTACTACGATCTGATTTTTTTTTAACCCCTGAGGGATAATTCTTTTTTTTTTTTAACCCTCAGGGGTTAAATTTATTTTATTAATTAATTTAAGTATTTTAAAATTATATATTTAGCTAGCTGGGGAGGGTGGAAGTTAGTGGGGAATTGGGGGATTTGGTGTTAGGCTAACTAGGGGTTAACATTAAAATAAGCTTTAAAAAGTTAAAAATGAAGTTAAAAAAAGTTTTAATAACGTTTAAGTAAAAAAAAACACCCCCCTTTACCCAGTCCAAATAAAAATTAACCCCTTCCCTGCCAGTCGATCACTGCCTACAGTGATCAAAACACAGATAACAGTATTATACTGTGATATAATTTTTTTAACCCCTGACGATTAACTTTTATTTATTTTTTAATCCTCAGGGGTTCAATTTATTTAATTAACTAATTTAAATATTGTATAATTAAATATTTTTTTCTAGCTGGGGTGGGTGGGAGTTATGGGAAAATGGGGAATTTGCGGTTAGTGCTGCTTACTGCTAGTTAGGGGTTAACGGTAAAAAAAAAGCTTAGAAAAATGTTAAATCTGTAAAAAAAAGTTTTAAGAAAGTTTAGGAAAGTTAATAAGCAAAACAAAAGTTTAAAAAATAGTTTTAAAAAGTTAAAAAATATATTTAAAAACGCTCATTACCACTACACCTAGAACAAACTAGAGAAAAATTATCCCACGCTAAGGTTCAAAATATGCCTTTTGAATTACCCCAGGGTGTATTCTTTAATAAATAGTATGTGTTTGTGGGGAAGTTTCAATAACCAACCATCTAAACTACTCCAAATTGGAACATGGACACAGCGTAAAACTTCAAAGTTAGAAAAAAACTGAATCTTAAACAGAGGGGTGGGATGGGCCTACCACACTTACACTATTACTACCTAGCAGCCCAACTGGCACAGGTAGCCATGTGGCACGCGCCGCTGGAGGAGAGACGGTGGGTAGACCTAGAGTCCCTGATGACAGGCCTAGATCTCCCACAATATCACATGTGGCTCCCGAAGCAGGACAGGCCTATCATAAGAGCCACGTGCCCAGCAATCTTAAACTCCCTGAGAATTTGGGATCAGACGGCACTAAAATACAAATTGGCATCGTCCACATCACCACTCACTCCCCTCCTGAGAAATAGAGGTTTTCCGCCAGGAATGTCGGCAAGGGACTATAGGAACATAGAGAGGGTGGGAGTACAAAGAATTTGTCACATGTACGAAGGGGGCCGGTTGGTCTCCTTTGCACAATTACAACAACTAGCTCACCTCACCCCCACAGACTTCTTTAGGTACATGCAAATTAGGGATTATGTACAACAACCAAAAATACAACAGGCTGCCCGAGGTACTCTAACTTTCTTTGAGAAGATGTGTCTTAAAGAAATTGTACAAAGAGGACTCATCACTATCATATATGCACACCTCTGCTCGGAAACATAAGAATGGGGAACCTTAACATACACAGACGCGTGGGAACGAGATCTAGGGGAAGTGCTAGAGGGAGTGGAATGGAGGGAAATGTGGGAGGCCAACACCTCAGTATCCATGTGTGTAACCCACCAGGAACAGGCGTATAAAACCATCTTTCGGTGGTACACCACACCTGCTAAATTGCACTCTATGCGACAAACACCCACTGACACTTGTTGGAGGGGTTGTGGTATAAAGGGTACTTATATCCACATGTGGTGGGAATGCCCCCTAGCACACTCCTACTGGTTAAAAATACACCACCTGATAGAAAGGATATTCCACAGAGCGCCAGCCCTGGACCCGTGGACATACTTACTGAACCGACCTGTAGATGGGTGGACACGGCGGGAACAAAAACTGATCCATAAGATCACTCTAGCAGCGAGGAAGGCCATGGCACAGGTCTGGCTACAAACGACGCTACCACCCATACCAAGGGTTATATCCAACCTAAAAGAAATACACCTCATGGACAACTTAACTGCCCGAATAAAAGGAACATTATCAAGTTTCGAGTTATGGGACCCATGGCATAATAGTGACGTAGTATAAAAACCTACCCACCCGGACCCAATTGCGTAATGGGGGGAATGACCCAAGACAGAACACGAGTGGCACCCCTGTTAGGGACTAGACATACTACCACGGACCCAGATAACGTATCCAGACGCTGGATACGCTACACCGCTGCAGGACTCCATCCCCCCTCCCCCCCCCCGCCTTCCTTTACTTAACTTTCTCTTCTGCCTTTTTACTCATATACTCTACTTCCTACTCCTCTTAATTCTATTTCTGTATACTTTTGGAGATAACATCAATTATAATATGCTAAGCAAAAGTAGGTTATAAACCTACCTAGACACTATACTCTATCTAAAGCCCACGTTCGAGGCTGAAAAATGTGACACATTTATTGATTTTTCGTTGTTGATTAAACATATTGATGGTAAAGCGCTTACAAGCTTTATATGATACTATTCAGTTATTGTTTATTTTGGGGAAAAAAAAAACCCTTGACACAGAGACAAGAGGACCTACAGCTACACAGCTTACTGTTTTTATTCTGGAAAAGCACAAGTTGGCCAGAACCGAGATTACTTGGGCTTCTGCGTAAGCCATGATGCAACTGTGTATATTCATGTTGGCGTAAGCCATGTTGCAACTGTGATTTACTTATGTCAGTGAAAGCCGTAAGGCAACTGTATTCACCTAAGCTCTGTCAAGTGAAAAATAAAGAAACTAAAAAAAAAGAAAAAAAATGAATGGCTGCGTCTCAAATGTGCCCCTTCAACATCCACATATACCTGGCAAAGGTACATACGGGGGTATTGCTGTGCTCAGACCACATAGCTGAGCAACATATGAAGTATTATACAGTCGTAGCACACAAAAGGTTTGCAAAATATACTGTGCAAACTCACTTGTTTGTCAAAAAGGCAGAAAAAACGCTTATTACCACTACACTTGGTACAAGCTAGCGGAAAAATGATCCCACACTAAGGTTCAAAATATGCCTTTTGAAATACCCTGGGATGTCTTCTTTAAGAAATGGTATGCCTTTGTAGGGTAGTTAGAATTATATAGCCTGGTAAAATACTCTAAAATGGGACATGGGCACAGCGTAAAAATGTAAAGTTTGAAAAAAACTGGAATGGCTATGTCCCAAATGTGCCCCTCCGATGTCCACATATACCTGGCAAAGGTACATACGGGGGTATTTTTGTAATCAGCTGACATAGCTGAGCAACATATGAAGTATTATACAGTGGTAGTACACATAAGGTTTGCAAAATATACTGTGCAAACTCACTTTGTGTGTCAAAAAGGCTGAAAAAACGCTTATTACCACTACACTTGGTACAAGCTAGCGGAAAAATGATCCCATGCTAAGGTTCAAAATGTGCCTTTTGAAATACCCTGGGGTGTCTACTTTAAGAAATGGTAGGCCTTTGTGGGGTAGTTTGAATTTAAAACCTGTGAAGATGCTTGAAAATTGAACATAGGCCCTGCGTCAAAATTCAAAGTTCTGTAAAAACTGATATGGCTTGGTCTCCTATATGGCACTGTAGCTTCACAAAATAGTGCCAAAGACATTCATTGGGGATGTCTTTTTACTCAGAAGACTTAGATGAGCATAATTTGGGGGTTTTGAACTTAGTGGCACATATGAAATATACAAAATGCCCAGCAAAAATGCAATCCGTATGTAAAAAAATGCCCCAAATTATTTTTTACCACATACTTTGGCATATATTGGTGAAAAAACAAGAGCATGCTAAGGCACAATATGCACCTTATGATGTACCCTGGAGTGTCTACTTTTACAAATGGTAGGCCTTTGTGTTTTTTTTTTTTTGAACAGTCAAACTGTTATAATACCCCAAATGGAAGCATGAGCTCATTAAATCCGTCTCTCAAAATTCTACTGTGAATACTGAAAAGGACAGGTCTCCTGTATGGCACTGTAGCTTCACGAAATAGTGCCAAAGACATACAATGGGGGTGTCCTTTTACTCAGAAGACTTAGCTGAGCATAATTTGGGGTGTTTGAACTTAGTGGCACATATGAAATATACAAAATGCCCAGCAAAAATGCAATCCGTATGTAAAAAATGCACAAAATTATTTTTTACCACATACTTTGGCATATATTGGTAAAAAAATGGGGGCATGTTAAGGCACAATATGCACCTTATGAGATACCCTGGAGTGTCTACTTTTACAAATGGTAGGCCTTTGTGGGGTTTTTTTTTTCAACAGTCAAACTACTATAATACCCCAAATGGAAGCATAGGCTCATTAAATCCGTTTCTCAAAATTCGACTGTGAACACTGAAAAGGACAGGTCTCCTATATGGCACTGTAGCTTCACGAAACAGTGCAAAAGACATACAATGGGGGTACCGTTGTACTCAGCAGAAGTAACTGAACACATAATAAAACTTTGTACAGGAATAGCACACACCAACTTTACAAAATACACATGAGAAGTTCTTTGTTATAAGTTTGTGTGCGAAAACCCCCAAAAAACACAATTTTACTCCAATATTTAGCAGAGATTGGCGGTGAAATGGCTACATAGAAAGTGTCAAAACAACCTTAGGTAAATCGCCTGTGGTGTCTACTTTATATAAATATATACTTTTGTGTGGCAATTTTGTTTTCTTTTATGGCTATTAAGCTTACAAGACAAACATACCAAATTCTAAAATCGCTCCACATTAAAAGTTTATTTTACTCCTTGTGCTTTGTGACCTGTAACTACCAAAAAAAACTTAAACTCCCAGATACATTATATATTCTGTAAATCAGAACAACTAAATGAATTTATTTTTAATTACTTTCCTTAACCTGCACTAATTGTGCACACATTATTATTGCAAAAACTGTAAAAAAAAAAAAAACCACAACATTTTTCCTTTTTTTTTGCATTTTTCTGTATTTTTTTTTATAATAGAAAGGCATGTATATATATATATATATATATATATATATATATATATATATATATGTTACATCAAATTAAAGCCCTTTCTGTCCAAAACGGTATATAATAGAAGAGGGGAGGGGGGAGTAAGAAGAGGGGAGGGGGGGAGTAAGAAGAGGGAGGGGAGTAAGAAGAGGGGAGGGGGGAGTAAGAAGAGGGGAGGGAGGGAGAGTAAGAAGAGGGGAGGGGGGGAGAGTAAGAAGAGGGCAGGGGGGAGTAAGAAAAAGGGGGGAGTAAGAAGAGGGGAGGGGGTAAGAAGAGGGGAGGGGGGAGTAAGAAGAGGGGAGGGGGAGAGTAAGAAGAGGGGAGGGGGAGAGTAAGAAGAGGGGGGAGAGTAAGAAGAGGGGAGGGGGAGAGTAAGAAGAGGGGAGGGGGGAGAGTAAGAAGAGGGGGGGAGAGTAAGAAGAGGGGAGGGGGAGTAAGAAGAGGGAAGGGGGGAGAGTAAGAAGAGGGAGGGGAGTAAGAGGAGGGGAGGGTGGAGAGTAAGAAGAGGGGAGGGGGAGAGTAAGAAGAGGGGAGGGGGAGAGTAAGACGAGGGGGGGAGAGTAAGAAGAGGGGAGGGGGGAGTAAGAAGAGGGGAGGGGGGGAGTAAGAAGAGGGAGGGGGAGAGTAAGAAGAGGGAGGGGAGTAAGAAGAGGGGAGGGGGGAGTAAGAAGAGGGGAGGGGAGGGGGGAGAGTAAGAAGAGGGGAGGGGGGAGAGTAAGAAGAGGGAGGGGAGTAAGAAGAGGGGGGAGTAAGAAGAGGGGAGGGGAGGAGGGAGAGTAAGAAGAGGGAGGGGAGTAAGAAGAGGGGGGAGTAAGAAGAGGGGAGGGGGGAGTAAGAAGAGGGGAGGGGAGGGGGAGAGTAAGAAGAGGGGGGAGAGTAAGAAGAGGGGAGGGGGGAGTAAGAAGAGGGGGGAGTAAAAAGAGGGGAGGGGGGTAAGAAGAGGGGGGAGGGGAGTAAGATGAGGGGGGAGTAAGAGGAGGGGGGAGTAAGAAGAGGGGGGAGTAAGAGGAGGGGAGTGGAGGGGGAGAGTAAGAAGAGGGGAGGGGGGAGTAAGAAGAGGGGGGAGTAAAAAGAGGGGAGGGGGTAAGAAGAGGGGGGAGGGGAGTAAGATGAGGGGGGAGTAAGAGGAGGGGGGAGTAAGAAGAGGGGGGAGTAAGAGGAGGGGAGTGGAGGGGGAGAGTAAGAAGAGGGGAGGGGGGAGTAAGAAGAGGGGGGAGTAAGAAGAGGGGGGAGTAAAAAGAGGGGAGGGGGGTAAGAAGAGGGGGGAGGGGAGTAAGATGAGGGGGGAGTAAGAGGAGGGGGGAGTAAGAAGAGGGGGGAGTAAGAGGAGGGGAGTGGAGGGGGAGAGTAAGAAGAGGGGGGAGAGTAAGAAGAGGGGAGGGGGGAGTAAGAGGAGGGGGGAGTAAGAAGAGGGGGGAGTAAGAGGAGGGGGGAGTAAGAAGAGGGGGGGAGTAAGAGGAGGGGAGTGGAGGGGGAGAGTAAGAAGAGGGGGGGAGAGTAAGAAGAGGGGAGGGGGGAGTAAGAAGAGGGGGGAGTAAGAAGAGGGGGGGAGTAAAAAGAGGGGAGGGGGGTAAGAAGAGGGGAGAGGGGAGTAAGATGAGGGGGGAGTAAGAGGAGGGGGGAGTAAGAAGAGGGGAGTGGGGAGTAAGAAGAGGGGAGGGGGGAGAGTAAGAAGAGGGGAGGGGGGAGAGTAAGAAGAGGGGTGGGGGAGAGTATGAAGGGGGGAGAGTATGAAGAGGAGGGGAGGGGGGAGAGTAAGAAGAGGGGGAGTAAGAAGAGGGGGAGTAAGAAGAGGGGGGAGTAAGAAGAGGGGAGGGGGAGTAAGAAGAGGGGAGGGGGGAGTAAGAAGAGGGGAGGGGGAGAGTAAGAAGAGGGGAGGGGGAGAGTAAGAATAGGGGGGAGAGTAAGAAGAGGGGAGGGGGAGAGTAAGAAGAGGGGGGGGAGAGTAAGAAGAGAGGAGTGGAGAGAGTAAGAAGAGGGGGGGAGAGTAAGAAGAGGGGGGAGTAAGAAGAGGGGAGGGGGAAAGAAGAGGGGGGAGGGGAGTAAGAAGAGGGGGGAGTAAGAGGAGGGGGGAGTAAGAAGAGGGGAGGGGGAGAGAGTAAGAAGAAGGGGGGAGTAAGAAGAGGGGAGGGGGAGTAAGAGGGGAGGGGGAGTAAGAAGAGGGGGTGTAAGAAGAGGGGAGGGGGGAGTAAGAGGGGAGGGTGAGTAAAAAGAGGGGGGAGTAAGAACGGAGAGGGGAGTAAGAAGGGGGGAGTAAGAAGAGGGGAGGGGGGAGTAAGAGGGGAGGGGGAGTAAGAAGAGGGGGGAGTAAGAGGGGGAGGGGAGTAAGAAGAGGGGGGTAAGAGGGGAGAGGGGAGTAAGAAGAGGGGGGAGTAAGAAGAGGGGAGGGGGGAGTAAGAGGAGGGGGGGAGTAAGAAGGGGGGGAGTAAGAGGGGAGAGGGGAGTAAGAAGAGGGGGGAGTAAGAGGGGAGGGGGGAGTAAGAGGAGGGGGAGTAAGAAGAGGGGGTAAGAGGGGAGGGGGAGTAAGAGGAGGGGGAAGTAAGAAGAGGGGGGAGTAAGAAGAGGCGAGGGAGGAGAGTAAGAAGAGGGGGGAGTAAGAAGAGGGTAGGGGGGAGAGTAAGAAGAGGGGAGGGGGAAGTAAGAAGAGGGGAGGGGGGAGAGTAAGAAGAGGGGGAGAGTAAGAAGAGGGGAGGGGGGAGTAAGAAGAGGGGGGAGTAAGAAGAGGGGAGGGGGTAAGAAGAGGGGAGGGGGGAGTAAGAAAAAGAGGGGGAGTAAGAAGAAGAAGAGGAGGGAGTAAGAAAAAGAGGGGGGAGTAAGAAGAAGAAGAGTGGGGAGTAAGACGAATATAGAAGAAGAAGGGGGAGTAAGAAGAGGGGGGAGTAAGAAGAAAGGCAGATAAGAAAAAGAGGGGGGTAAGAAGAAGAAGGGGGAGTAAGAAAAAGAGGGGGGAGTAAGAAGAAGAAGAGGGGGAGTAAGAAAAAGAGGGGGAGTAAGAAGAAGAAGAGGAGGGAGTAAGAAAAAGAGGGGGAGTAGGAAGAAGAAGAGTGGAGAGTAAGACGAAGAAGGGGTAAGAAGAAGAAGGGTGGATTAAGAAGAGGGGGGAGTAAGAAGAGGGGGGAGTAAGAAGAAGGGGGAAGTAAGAAGGAGGGGAGATAAGAAAAAGAAGGGGGTAAGAAGAAGAAGGGGGGAGTAAGAAAAAGAGTGGGGAGTAAGAAGAACAAGAGTGGGGAGTAATTAGAAGAAGGGGGTAAGAAGAAGAGGGGGGTAAGAAGAAGAAGGGGGAGTAAGAAGAAGAGGGGAAGTAAGAAGAAGAAGGGGGAGTAAGAAGAAGAGGGGGGAGTAAGAAGAAGAAGGGGGGTAAGAAGAAGAAGGGGGTAAGAAGAAGAAGGGGGTGTAAGAAGAAGAAGGGGGTAAGAAGAAGAATGGGGTAAGAAGAAGAAGGGGGTGTAAGAAGAAGAAGGGGGTAAGAAGAAGAATGGGGTAAGAAGAAGAAGGGGTTAAGAAGAAGAAGTGGGGGTAAGAAGAAGAAGAGGGGGTAAGAAGAAGAAGAAGGGGGAGTAAGAAGAAGTAGGAGGGTTAAGAAGAAGAAGGGGGGAGTAAGAAGAAGAAGAGGGGGTAAGAAGAAGAAGAAGGGGGAGTAAGAAGAAGTAGGAGGGTTAAGAAGAAGAAGGGGGGAGTAAGAAGAAGAAGAGGGGATAAGAAGAAGGGGGTAAGAAGAAGGGGGGAGTAATAAGAAGGGGTAAGAAGAACAAGGGGGGAGTAAGAAGAACAAGGGGGGAAGTAAGAAGAACACAGGGAGGAGGGGGGGTAAGAAGAACACGGGGGGTGAGGAGAACACACAGAGGGAGGAGTGAGAAGAACACAGGGAGGGTGGAGGGGGGGATGAGAAGAGCACAGGGAGGGTGGGTGAGTGTGAGAAGAGACCGCTAGGGGAGGGTGGGGGAGAGGAGAGACCACTAAGGGGCAGGGGAGAGCTCTAAGGGACAGAAGGGACAGGGGGCAAGACAGGGAGCTCTTTCACACTACGCACACACACACACACACACACACACGATGCATCCCTATACATACACAGAAACACACAATGCATCCCTATACATACACAGAAACACAACATGCTTCCCTTACACACAGAGAAATATTGAGGGATGTCTAAGTAGTAACGTCAGTGTGTGTCAGCAGGGCCAGCCGTTGGGGTGGGCAAGCTGTGCGGTCACGCAGGGTGCCATGACAACAGAGGCGCCCGGCGGCCAACACAGCTCGCAAGTTGGGTACACCAGCATATTTAATTTAAACGATTCGCTGGTGGTCCACTGGTGCGCACCAGCAGTAGGTGCAGTCAGATCATATCCTCTCCCTCGTGGCTCCGGCGCTCAGTTAGTGAGTCAGAGCACAGGCTCAGAGATTCTCAGCCTGCGCTCTGACAACATTGAAAGTCAGAGCCGTGAAGGAGCGGGTATGGCAAAGAGCTACTGATTAGCATAACATCAATATCCGTTATAAAACCAGGAAAAGGTGGGCATGGATGGTGAACTGATTTGGTGGCGCAATGGGCCACTTGACTGGTTTTGCCCCCAGGCCTAAGGCCCCTGGATAACCCTGCCTTTCTCTGAGTCTTTCATGCACTGGTGTCAAACTATATCCAACACAGAGTGTACTCATAGGATTGAGGACTAAACAAAATAACATTTACGTAAATCAGATATGCTGCAGCAATCAGTCAGTGTTTCACTCTCATCACCTATTTAAGGTTATGGGGATGAACCTTTCGTGTAAGATGTTGCAGATCTGATTAGAATTAAGCAGCTCTTTTGTTTGTTTTTAAGTTCTGTGAGTGCGCTCCTTCTTGTTGGGTAAATCATTTTCAATCTGTTGGGGTTTTTCACTTGTATATCTGTCACAATTGGTGCAATTAATGTTAGGGCTGGTGTAAAAAAGTTCCAGGGCTGCTTTTTTTTTTTTTTTTTTTTCTCCAGCATAATGTTAGCATTTTTATTTTATTTATTTATTTTTAGAATGAAGGTAATCGACATTACTTGGATCTAATTTGGAAGTCAAAGTTCCCCCAACAAACTAGAAGAGCCACATAGCCATATACCGTATACAGTGTGGTATTGCTATAATTCAACTGGTGATTTTTTTGCTCACCCAGGATCTTCCTAATCAACAGTGTCCTGTTGTTTACTTCATTTTTTGAATGCATTTCTTTCCTTATTCACTTTTTATGTTTTTTTTTTTTTTTTATTATTCAAGGTTTTTATTGTTATCATATAATAGGCATTGAACATCGGCATAATGGTGTACATAGCAGGTCACATAGCATCATTGGGCAATTCAATAAAGTATACGTTTTTGCTGTAATCTACGGATGCGCACAGTATGCATTGTAGGTCGTACAGAAGGCATTTCCCGCTGTGTGGTGCATTCCCGTAGTACAGGTAGCCTGCTGGGTGGGGTAGGTGTTAGGAGGCCGCCACTTGTCGTGGTTTCAGCGGCTTCTGTATTGTTGGCGGTGTGTTGGTCGAGTTATGTCTTGGCAAGCCGAACACTGCGTTCGGAAGTGGTTGGAGGGGGATTTGCGGGCAGCAGGGAGGCACAGTCTTGGGTTCCCTGTTAGGTAGGTCTGTTCGAGGTCTATTGGGCGGGGGGTAGGGGCAGTTTTCAAGTAGTAGGTGTGTTTTGAGGTCGAGGGGTATGTCAGGTAGTTTTGTCCTGTGTGTGCGAGTTTCACTGGGGTCTCGTCCTTGATAGTCGCTTCCCTGTGATGTCTTTGGGTTTTGACCGTTTGGGTGTTGCGCGTCGGTGGGCTGCTTTTTATTTCCAGTCCGGCCCTGCCTTTTTGTCACCCTTGATGCTAAATAGTAATTGGCTATATCTCAAAACTCAGATTTAGTTCCCCTCCTCTTATCTGCAGGCAGTCTTAGCCTTATACACGCATCCCTCAACAAAAATATTTAACTCAGGATTTTTATCCGACTTGTTTAATATAACCAACTGGACCAGACAGGATTGCCCTCTCTCACCCCTTATTTTTATAATGGCTTTAGACTAAAACACAAAACTGACCCTCAAATCAGGGGTATCCCTTCCCGCATTGGAGAACAGCTTATCTCCCTCTTTGTGGATAAATCCCTCTTAATCATTACTAATCTGTCAGAATATCTCCCAGCAGGACTGAGTAGTGAGTACAGAGCAACTAGCTACAAAAATAATGTGCTAAAACCCAAGTCCTCCTACTCAACGTACCTCAAACTCTCCTATTCTCTATTCAGGCAACATACCCCTATAACTGGCATATATATTATTTAACCTACCTGGGTGTTAAACTAACACTACTTTCACAGTCTCTTATCCAGGAAACAAATGAAGGTCTACTGGTTAAGTAGCGGGCCCTACTAACAGAATGGACAGCACACAAAATATTATGGGTTGGTCACGTTCACTGAATGAGTGCTCTCCTGTTGATTTTGTAATTATTTTGTCAATCAAGCTTTCCAACACCTTCTTACAATGTTTTTAATGCACACTGAATTCTCACACCTGGCGACAACGATCGCCTCTCATAGCAATGTGGACTGTCTGAAGACTGCTTAGCCAGGGAGAATTGGGAGTCCCAGACATTCTGAGCTACTACACAGCATCCATATTAGCACAAACAATGGTAACGTAACACATAAAGGAAGCCCTGCTTTGGCACAGACTGGAAAAGGCACACTTGGCTCCTTATATGGAAACTCAAATGCTATTTACACCAATGCACCTCAGGCCATCACTAGACACCGCTCTAGCGACCTCACGGTTAACACTAAGAATATGGAGATCAGAGGTGTATATGCTACTTGTGCTATGCTCGCACCTATTCTTTGCCCCACTCACAACTCTGCAACTACACATGCTGGACCTTCACCTAAATCATTGACTCCATTCTGGCAACTCCACCGTGCAAAGTATTCTCCATCGAGACAAAATATTACCTTTCCCTGAACTACATGTACAATTCCGTTTCCCATCTGGGAAAACATTACCTACATCTGTATCAAACACATACTCCAATCCCATAAACTCCAACCACCTTGTTAAATTCTACTTGGGAACAAAACCTCTATCTACATGTTCAGTCACTGCTAAACCCGAGCATCTGATAGAAGCCCCCCTTCATCCGACAGTGGGAGGCAGAATTCCAACAATCATTTTCAGTTTATAAATGGATCAAATCATTCAAGGCTATGAAGGGGATATCAAAATGATCATCCCACTGGGAGACAAGCAGGAAGGTGAGGTTCTGATGGTTCTCGACCCCCAAGCGTCTAAAGCTCCACCTCCGACATATGTACCAAATAGGGCACAACCATGCGGTTGTGCAAAGGGCCATTCAGCACACCAAATTCTCAGTTTGTTTATACTATTCAACAAAGTCCGGGTTTTGCAATGCTGGCTTTGAATGAGCAGAATAGTAACAGATAAAAAAAATAAACTTTTGGCAATAAAAGGGTTAAATTATGTGGTGCTAGCAAACTGCCATTGTAAAAAGTAAAAGCAAATTAAAAATAGCCATCTGAATAGCTATCGAGAGACATAAAACCTCCCATATTAATACTGAGTGGACTCAATAAATCTAAAACCCGTAAAAAAAAAAAAAAATCACTATTTACCTTTGGAAGTTTTGTTTCTTCTTAAATCTTTTTTTTTACCCCACAATAGACCAAATAAATAATAGATTGTTTTACATGGGACCCATAGCCATTGGAACGAGGGGGAGGGGGGGGGCTTGGATAAACTTTTGGGAGGTGGACAACCCTCACTCCCGGCCCCATTGTCATTTTTACCTATCCCTACTGAAGCCTATTGGTGGGTAAGTAGGAGGGCTGGACAAAGTCATGTGCATCCCCTCAATTTAAAAAAAAAAACTGAATGTCCCATAATTTATTAATCAATAGCTTCCACCCACTCATGTGTGGGTTTTGGGGGGATGTCCCCCTTTTTTATTTAATAGTGCCCCCCCCTCCCCCACAGTCAAAGGGTGCATGCAGGTGGCAGACCTGTCCACTCTCCCTAATTCTTTTTATGTAGCCTCCTGATGCCTTTCCACAGCCCCTCCCTCCCCCGCCTCAGAATTTTACAGGCCCACCCTTTGTAAAGTAATAGCTGCCTGTGGCGAAACCAACCTCGCCACTGGGCCCTGGAGAAGCCTGTTTGCTAGCCTCCTACCTGCTGACTATGGCCCCTGGGTTATTTGGGGCATATTGTACTTTATATTGCTGCTACTGGCCCTTTAAAATCAGCGATGGACATATTGGGACTTTTGGGACTACTGTCCCTTTAAGACTGTGGAGCATATTCCAGTATACTGCCTTTAATATTACATATGTATTTATGTGTTGAGTTTAACCTGGGATATGTATGCAGCATTCATCTGATTGTTCGGTAGAATCACTCCATTCATTATATTGAGTGAAACTACCGAACAACCAGACCACCCAGGAATAAGTGTGCCTCCAATTACCGTTTGCAACAATGTTGCAAACGGGTAATTGGCAATCCAGGTAATGTATTCTTTGTCCTCTGGGTGGCTGCCATTCGGGAAACAAACACGTGGCGGCGGCCATCTTAAACTACCGAACAGCGGTGTTTTGCCGTCGAGTGTCTGGAACTAAAATCGGACACTCGACTAGGCAAACACCGCTGAGACCTCCATACTTCCAGAAATTCGTATAGAAACTACCGAATGACCCGCCGTTCGGTAGAAAGAACCCCACAAACAAGGGAATTCATTCAAACCCTCTCCAGGCTCTATAACACAAGCAATTCGTCTGTTTTCATTCCCTTGTCTGTGACCGACCGCAGGGCCAAAATGCATGGAACTGTTTTCGGATACTTTACCCATGCGGTCGGTCAAATCTTTGGAACCCCATATCTCCCGAACCATTCATCCGAATGACTTGAATTTTGGATATGTTGTCCCCCTGAATAAGGGCTATCCAGCAATGCTGGATTTAAAGGTGTACCCCCTGTTTTTGGGGTACATCCAGAACTTGGCTGAAAAGGTGTACCGGATAATTGGGTTTAATGTTATCTGAGGGGAGGGGATGTGTGGGCTGAACCATGTATGTGATTGGATATTTTATGCCTCCCCCTGGGTGTGGACTGTATGTGCATTATTGTAATAAAAGCCAGGCTGGATGAGCCAGTCCAGAGTTCCTGTTTTACCCTCAAAGTGATGTGTCGTCTCATTATTGGGGGGAAGGATTTATTGAGTGCTGTTCCAGTTGACTGCTAGGAGTACAAGCCTATTCGTATGGTTCCTATTCAATGGTCTACAGCATTCATATGCTTGGGAGAATTTAAAAGGTTTCTCGGATTCGGTGATTGTAGTGTCTGCCAGAGTGCTTGGAGTCCTCAGGAAGCACTAGGAGCATCCATTAACGGAGGTACTCAGTCGGGGTGCCAGGTGATCCGTTACATTGGTGGCAGCGGTGGGATGGCGTCCTAGTGTGAGGTAAAGCAGCTCAGAGACACTGTTTGGATTTACAAATTGAGGGCAACGCTAGCAGTCGTGCAGCGCCCCTGGGAGCAGACAAGTATGGAAGGTTCTGGCTCTGGAGATGATTGGCTGGCCGAGGTGAGGCAGCGAGTGGCCGAGTATGGGGAGGATATACCCATGGAGACACGCCGGGTGATCTGGAACCAGGTCATGGCTGAGCGAAACACAAGGCTGGACCGAGAATTCCGGTTGGCGAAAGAGAGGAAGTATGCTCAGCAGCAGGAGCGTTACAGCAGCCGAGTAGAGGCTGCATCCGAGGAGGTTAGCCGTCTTTCCCTGAGGCGGCGGGAGGAACCCGAAGTGGGGGTCCTCATAGACTGGTCCTGTGAAGAACCACAACAGGCAGGTAGAGATGGGACCAAGGTCTCTCCACCGGGCCCTTACTCACAAATGTTGCGGGGCCTCACGGATTGGTCCTGGGAAGACCCACAGATGGCAGGTGGAGATGGGACTGCGGTCTCTCTACCGATCCTACAGGGATGCTGGGCAGTCGGCCCAGATCCCCAGCGGCAGTGTGCGTTACAGGGAGCTGAAGGTGCCGTTCTTGCTCCCCAGCGGCAGTCTACGGTGCAGGGAGAGGAGCCTGTTATCCCCTCTCCCCAGCGGCTGAAGGTGTGTAAGGGAGAGGAGTTTGTTATTCCCTTTCCCCAGCGGCAGCTTAGCACACCAAGGGGAGACAGTAAACCCCTCACCAGCGCAGATGGGACCGTGATCTCTGCGCCCTGCCTACAGGGAGTACAGAGGGTCAGCCCTGCTCCCCAGCTGCTGAAAGTGTGTAAGGGAGAGGAGTTTGTTACCCCCTCTCCCCAGCGGCAGCTTAGCACACCAAGGGGAGACAGTAAGCCCCACACCAGTGCAGATGGGACCGTGGTCTCTGCGCCCGAGTTACAGGGGGCAGAGGTAGTGGGTCCAACCCCCCAGCAGCAGCGTGATTTATTGGGAATTGGGAGCCCAGTCTCCACTCCCCAGCGGCAGTGTGATTTGTTGGGAATTGGGAGCCCAGTCTCCATTCCCCAGCGGCAGTGTGAATTGCAGGGAATTGGGAGCCCAGTCCCCATTCCCCAGCGGCAGGCTGAGTTACAGGGGGCAGAGGTAGTTGGTCCTACCCCCCAGCAGCAGAGTGATATGCCGGGAAGGCAGTGTGAAGTGCAGGGAGAGGAGAGCAGCGTCCTCCCTCCCCAGCGGAAGGCTGAGTTACAGGGGGCAGAGGTAGTTGGTCCTACCCCCCAGCAGCAGCGTGATTTTTTGGGAATAGAGAGCCCAGTCTCTATTCCCCAGCAGCAGGACACTGAATTGGGAGGAGAGACAGTCGGTCTCCCTCCACAAAGACTGAAAGTAGGCATGGGAGAGGAGATTGTTACCACCTCTCCCCAGCGGCGGATCATCAATGGGCAGAGTGTTCTAATGGGAGAGGAGCTGGTTACCACCTCTCCCCAGCGGCAGCTTAATGTACCAGGGGGAGACTGTAAGCCCCACACCTGTGCAGATGGGACCGTGGTCTCTGCACTTCCAGCACAGGGGGTAGGGACGGTCGGTCCTGCCCCCCCACAACAGGGCTGTTTAGCCAAAGGGGAGACAGTCTGTCTCCAGCAGCAGAGCTGTGTAACTAAAGGGGAGACAGTCGGTCTCCAGCAGCAGAGCTGTGTAACTCAAGGGGAGACAGTCGGTCTCCAGCAGCAGAGCGGTGTAACTCAAGGGGAGACAGTCGGTCTCCAGCAGCAGAGCTGCGCAGCTAAAGGGGAGACAGTCGGTCTCCAGCAACCAGGCTCCAACCAGACTACTCCTGTAGTAGTGCTGGCACCAGGGCAGAGTACCGCTGGTCTCTGCCCACTCAGCAACCCACCAAAACAGCCTACCAGTCCCCCACACAGCCGGGGTGAGGCACCTGGACCTGGACAAGTTTTTCCATTACTCAGGTGTAGTAACCATTTATTGTGGGTGGGCTGTACTGCTGTTTCTGTTTTGTGGGTGGGCTGCTGGACTAACAAGGGCACTGACCGGCAAGAGGTCAGGTACCCTGTTAGTCTGTTTGGAAAAGGGGAGAAATGTGGCGAAACCAACCTCGCCACTGGGCCCTGGAGAAGCCTGTTTGCTAGCCTCCTACCTGCTGACTATGGCCCCTGGGTTATTTGGGGCATATTGTACTTTATATTGCTGCTACTGGCCCTTTAAAATCAGCGATGGACATATTGGGACTTTTGGGACTACTGTCCCTTTAAGACTGTGGAGCATATTCCAGTATACTGCCTTTAATATTACATATGTATTTATGTGTTGAGTTTAACCTGGGATATGTATGCAGCATTCATCTGATTGTTCGGTAGAATCACTCCATTCATTATATTGAGTGAAACTACCGAACAACCAGACCACCCAGGAATAAGTGTGCCTCCAATTACCGTTTGCAACAATGTTGCAAACGGGTAATTGGCAATCCAGGTAATGTATTCTTTGTCCTCTGGGTGGCTGCCATTCGGGAAACAAACACGTGGCGGCGGCCATCTTAAACTACCGAACAGCGGTGTTTTGCCGTCGAGTGTCTGGAACTAAAATCGGACACTCGACTAGGCAAACACCGCTGAGACCTCCATACTTCCAGAAATTCGTATAGAAACTACCGAATGACCCGCCGTTCGGTAGAAAGAACCCCACAAACAAGGGAATTCATTCAAACCCTCTCCAGGCTCTATAACACAAGCAATTCGTCTGTTTTCATTCCCTTGTCTGTGACCGACCGCAGGGCCAAAATGCATGGAACTGTTTTCGGATACTTTACCCATGCGGTCGGTCAAATCTTTGGAACCCCATATCTCCCGAACCATTCATCCGAATGACTTGAATTTTGGATATGTTGTCCCCCTGAATAAGGGCTATCCAGCAATGCTGGATTTAAAGGTGTACCCCCTGTTTTTGGGGTACATCCAGAACTTGGCTGAAAAGGTGTACCGGATAATTGGGTTTAATGTTATCTGAGGGGAGGGGATGTGTGGGCTGAACCATGTATGTGATTGGATATTTTATGCCTCCCCCTGGGTGTGGACTGTATGTGCATTATTGTAATAAAAGCCAGGCTGGATGAGCCAGTCCAGAGTTCCTGTTTTACCCTCAAAGTGATGTGTCGTCTCATTATTGGGGGGAAGGATTTATTGAGTACTGTTCCAGTTGACTGCTAGGAGTACAAGCCTATTCGTATGGTTCCTATTCAATGGTCTACAGCATTCATATGCTTGGGAGAATTTAAAAGGTTTCTCGGATTCGGTGATTGTAGTGTCTGCCAGAGTGCTTGGAGTCCTCAGGAAGCACTAGGAGCATCCATTAACGGAGGTACTCAGTCGGGGTGCCAGGTGATCCGTTACACTGCCCTCATTGTAGGTGGAGGCATAAAGAAAGTATTATAATTCCCTTATGCTAATAGGGGGGGGTCTCAATGCACATTTATCAGTGATTTTAGTAAATAGAAACTATGGTTCCCTTCTGTCACTTACCTGATTCCAGCACCGATGTCCATCGGCACTGCATCACGGTCCTCTGCCAACGTCAGCCGGCGGGGGGTGGAATTCATGCGCATTAGTGGTAAGACTAGCACATAGGAAAGCATTGCTCAACGCATTATCCTTACTCTGTGATGTCAGTGGGATGAGGGTGGAGCCCTCATGTCAGAGTGAATTTTAAAATTATGTAAATGTCAACGATATAAAAGTAAATTTTTTTAGAGAAAGATTCCTAGCACCATAACCACTACAATAAATGCACTGTTTCCAGTATTGGTTACGGTGCCTAATGTGTCCCTTTAAAAATTTTGCACTGCCATTATTAAAGGACCACTCTAGTGCCAGGAAAACATACTCGTTTTCCTGGCACTAGAGTGCCCTGAGGGTGCCCCCACCCTCAGGGACCCACTCCCGCCGGGCTCTGGAAAGGGGAAAGTGTTTAAAACGTACCTTTTTCCAGCGGTGGGCGGAGAGCTCTCCTCCTCTGATCCTCCTCTTCTCCTCCCCGTCGGCTGAATGCGCACGCGCGGCATGAGCTGCGCGCGCATTCAGCCGGTCACATAGGAAAGCATTCATAATGCTTTCCTATGGACGCTTGCGTGCTCTCACTGTGAAAATCACAGTGAGAACCACGCAAGCGCCTCTAGCGGCTGTCAGTGAGACAGCCACTAGAGGAAATAGGGGAAGGCTTACGCCATTCACAAACATAGCAGTTTCTCTGAAACTGCTATGTTTATGAAAAAATGGGTTAACCCTAGAAGGACCTGGCACCCAGACCACTTCATTAAGCTGAAGTGGTCTGGGTGCCTAAAGTGGTCCTTTAATTCAACACAATTCAATAAACCTGTAAGAACGAGAGGAAGCTAAAATAAACAATTTATATTATGTTATAGTGTCTGGGTGTTGTTGACATTATAAATAGTTTTTACAAAGTTTACCACTACTAGTGATTCATTTTTTCCAGACAGGTGACCACATCTAATAGTAATAAAGTAGTACATTGCTACGTGATGGACGGGAATCATTATTCGAAATATTGTCGTCCGCTTTTGTAAAACAGACAGGAAAATGGAAAGACTGGCTCGGTTAAAGTGTCTCTTATCTGCTCTTAAAATGTGCGTTTCAACAATAGAACTAAAACATTGAAATCATAATCTTTATTTTTGTAGGAAATGCCCAAGCCTTACTGCAATCAGTGAAATGTTGACTGGGCATGTGGGTGAAGGCAGTGAGTGGATGAAAGTGGCTGAGAGTGGGGATTGTTTTCTAAAACTAACATTTTTTTAAATTGTTATAGGAAGAGATTTCTGAAACTTTTGCTAATAGGATGGTGGCAAAAGTGAAGTATTCACCATGGAAACCCATCGAATGCCAATGTCCTCCTGATTTTTTTTGTTTCTGAAATGATTGCTCCATTTTTAGAACGTCACACCACTTTCCTAGCAGCACAGATTTAGAATTTGGCACCGTGTTCTCTAATTTTAATGCACTCGACGTTCTTGGCCCTTGGAACATATTGGAGCTTATCTCTGCCGCTCCTGCGCCTCTACACCAGGTTCTCTGTAGAAGTGGTCATTCCTAAATGTGTAAGATGATTAATTCAGACACGTTAACCTCTGATGGATGCATTGTTGATACAGTGGGTGAAAATAATAACCAAGTGTAGCTATAGCACTGCGTTCAAGCCGCAGCTACAGAGCAAAAAATCTCAGAAGGTGACACGTTTGAATGCAAAGTTGCACATTTTGACAGAATGAGAACATCTTTGCTTTTATCCCAGTATGCTAACACTTCTACCGTCGAAATGACGATGCTTTGCATGCCTTCTCTTTGAGATGGAAGATGTAGACTGAAGCCATCTCCTTGGTTGACAAGATCTATCCCAGGAGAATGAGATCTCCCTGTTATCTGCCTCTCCAGTAGTATTGCTTGTCTCAGTCTTTTGTAGTCGTGCCAGTTCTTTTTTATTGCATGGCACGCTCTGTCACTGCCAACGTGCTGGCTTATTTCCACAGTAGCTTTTTCTCACGCCAGTGAATATTGTAATTTGAAGGGTGTTCATTTAGAAAAGAAAAAAATTGCCAATGATTTAATATTCATCCGAAAGTGAGATAAGGCTGTGTGGTTTGAATATTTTTTTTTCTTAATCCTATATATATATATAGGATTATATGCCACAGAATGGTTTAGAATGTCTAGCTTGTAAAGGGTTAATACAAATTTGTATTAAATTAAATTTGCTATCTGTCTATCTATCTATCCATCTATTCTATCTATGTGTCTATCATCTATCTATCTCTCAATCAGTATCTGTCTATCTAGCTATCTATCGATCATGATCTATATGTCTGTCTATCTATCTTTCTATCTATTTATCTGTCTGTCTATCTATCAATCAATCATTATCTATCTATCTGTCTGTCTTTATATTATCTATCTATCTATCTATCTATCTATATATATATATATCATTATCTATCTGTCTATCTATCTATCATTATCTATCTGTCTATCTGTCTGTCTTTCTATTATCTATCTATATATCTATCTATCATTATCTATCTGTCTATCTGTCTGTCTTTCTATTATCTATCTATATATCTATCTATCATTATCTATCTGTCTATCTGTCTGTCTTTCTATTATCTATCTATCTATCTATCTATCTGTCTGCCTGCCTCTTTCTATTATCTATCTATCTATCTATCTATCTATCATCATAATTATCTATCTATCTTTCTATCTATCTGTCTGTCTGTCTATCATCTATCTATCTATCGTTAAGTACTTTTCTAATCAAAATACAGGTGTCATTCTGCAGGTTATTTTAAGCTTACGTATATAAACAAAAGTGCATTCATATCTAATTAATGCAAAATCCACAAAATAAGTAGAAAACTGTAAAAAGTGAATACATAAACACTCAAAATTGATTAATACACCCTTAAAATTGCTTTTTTTTTGTATCCTTGAGATCTTCCCTTGATCTCTTATACAATTTTTCAAAACCACTAAGGAAAATGATAAACATATACACAAAAGAAAGAAAATAAAAGTATATATAATTCAAATATTGCAGGAGTTAATGTGCAAATAAACTCACATGATATACGTCATGTAAGCCTCTATCACAAAATTCCACACCGATAGACTGGCAAACCCAGCTTTCAGGCTTGGCTCCATAGGAAAGAGAAAATAACTGCAGCACACACTGTATGGTAAAAAAAACACTGTATTCACTTATGTTTAAAACCATTTAAATAGACATATCACATGTAGAGGCCATGTTGAATCCCTGTTCTGCAGCCACGAGTGTTTCCATAGAAGCTCCCCTTTTAGATACATTCACCCTATACACTTCGTCACAAAGACTCCTTCACTGGCTAAAAAAACCTTTGTGTTACAAATATCATGACATCAGCGCCATTACGGCAACAACACACTCATATAGACACACTGTGTCGTTCTGGTGTCACTTGTGTGATAATAATATTCCATATTTATTAAGGATGATTGATTGATCACTATTGAGCAAATTAAACTATTATAGATTGTTAAGATGGCTGGTCTTACACTGTGTCACCGCATAGAATGTTCTATAACATGTCTGACCCATATCCAAAGTGGCGGGCGTGCTTGAAAGTAGGATGTGGTGCCATCAATGTTTAGAAAGACTGAGTACAGGGACATAGATTCAGAGACAAGGTACCGTATGTGTGTTTGGCATGTGCGTTGGGTGATCATGACTGCCCTGAACAACCATAAAGATTACTTAATGTTCGTGACATATACATGCTGGGCTGCATTGATAAGAAAACCTGGTGGAAAAGTACAGACCATCATTGGTAAAAAGGTATAAAAGACGGTGAAACTTGGCACTCACTTGGAGAACTACCCACCTGTAATACGGACGCGTTCCCCCAGCTGTGTTCAGCGGTTATATTATTGATTAAGTCCCTGTTGGACAATAAAGTTTGATGTGATTATTTACAATCAGTTTGTTTTTGTGTTTTCTTCTTTCTCAAATACTCAGTTCACTCATCCTGAATAGGGTTTTGGTGCCCACCAATATCTTTGAAGACCTTAGGGTAATTGATTATTGCTTTTTTGATATTGGTGCTTAATGAATTTAATTATTAGGCAGGACAACTTGTGACATGGACCACTCTATATGGTGCTCAGTATATACTCCTCGATTCCTAGATCACTTTTTGATGCTGCATTAGGTGCAGGATACTCCAGAAAAACTCATCCCTACCTTTAGTATATATCCAACGTTACCTCTCAATAGAAACAATATATATAGTGAAGGTCCACTAGAAGTGAGTTGCAACTTATTACAAGTATACTCATAAGTGTAGAGCCTGTGTCCTGGCTCAGTAAAACAGCTTAGTGTAGTTTGGGACTACTGAGCCAGGACACAGGCTCTACACTTATGAGTATACTTGTAATAAGTTGCAACTCACTTCTAGTGGACCTTCACTATATATATTGTTTCTATTGAGAGGTAACGTTGGATATATACACCAGCATTGGAACAAAAGAGGGGGAGGTCGCCCACAACGGACCTAAAAGCAGTCCATACCAGAGCTAGGTCATGTTAGCTCTGGAATATGTGAGTTTTCCAATTTTTCTCCATTATACCTTTACAAAAATAACAATATCACACTATATGCAATCTTTTTTTTAAAGGTACAGAAGATACCAATATAATAACTGAAAAAATCCCAGCTAAGTGCTATAATATTACATTTTGGTGCACAATATAACACTGGGTTAATATATAAGCGCTCCACTGTTTCAAACTTTGTATTTCACGGATTTGTGTGTTTGGGGAGAATTACACATTCAGTGTGGAAGCAGCTTGATTTTTAATAACAACTTGATACATTTTATCTATATAAACGTTCTCACTGCACAGGTTTGTTTCTATTTCATAGTATAAGTCGGCAGATAAACAAACAACACCACACAGAAACAATCAAGCCTGAGGATACTCACTAACACTCAGAAACAAGCTTACAATTCTTTTCAGGGGAATAACAAACTGGTGGGAGCTCCGTACACACATCCATTCTTCACTGACTCCTTTAGCGTCACATCTGCTATACCTGTGATGGCTATCCTTGACTATTATGGAAAACCCTGGACTACGTGCCTGTCAGATCTGTTATTACCTGCATTAAATTTCTTAATATTGTATGGAAGTGCCCAGTTGTAGAATTGATGCTGGAGCAAGATGTATCGGAACGTTTCGGAACCTGGCTAGGTTGGATACAGGTCAGCATACAAGGACTACCATACCACCTGCTACTGCTACAGGACATGGCTACCCGAAAAGCTCGACAAAGTAACTTACAAAGAGATACTTGTTTTGTTTGCATGTTTTGCTAGCCACACCTCCCCTAGCTGTGTCTCACACACTGACTCCATGAAAAATAGTTTCATTTTTACAGCACATAGTGTTTACTCTAAAAATTCTTATCTAATACCATGTTAATTGAACTTTAATCACAGGAGGCAATTAACAGAGCAAGAGATAAGAAATTATTTTTATGATGCACACTGTTCAAGAGGGTAAGCTAAAATGTTGACTCCTTTCAGGAAGGCTGAAGGGAGGCTGTGTGAGCTACAATCAGAGGAGGTGGGACAAGCACTGCTTAAACAAAACTGGTTTAATTTCTAAATGGCAGAGAATTGAGCAGTGAGGCTACACGGGCATGATGTATACATCAAAACTGGTTTAATACAGGAACATTATAAAGTTTGGAATACATGTTTTCCTTAGCATTTATATTCAAGCCCCACCCTAAACCTAATTTTAAAAATGGGGGGAAAGGGTATTACGTACCTTATTTTTCAGTCCCTAGATCCAATCCCTGCGAATTCCCAACCCGCCTCCCGCAACGCCACCCTTACTGAGGCGCATGCAAGGCTGTGCTCCTGCAATCACATACTGTCTATAAGAACCTGAATCCTGATGCAGGATCCCTCTAATGTAATGTAGGGTTCACTTGTTAATATGCTTTATTGTCAATTTAAAATACTCGGATACCTGTGTTTTTGATTTATGAAGCAAACATTTTCCCCATGATTCAGGCAGGTCCGCAGCTTCTATTTGTCAGTGTGACTAATGATGATGTCGTAGTCTCTATGAAACGACAAAGAACAGATGAGAGACAATATATGCTAGACCTTTATTACAAATAACCGTGGCTAAAATTCATCAAAGAGGCACGAGCAGGACTCCCAAACAATGACAACTTTATTGTCCCATGTCACTGGAAACATAATATTGACAGCTTTACATTCAGAACATAAACAATAACCATGAAAGCTGATTAGAGCTGGGTGAAAATCTATAGACCCCCACTCCCCCCCCCCCCCCCCCCTGCCAAAGAAATGAAATAACAAACTAATTTTACAATGCAGAATTTCTGTGAAAATTGACACATCTGACGTGAGATCTGGGGTTGATGTTAATTAGGGTGACTACCTCTATCCAGAAAGGAGATGCAAACTACTTCATTCATATTGTACTCTGAAGGGTGGTGGTTGATATATAGACGGCAAACTTCTAGGATCTCAATGTTTCATGTTCTCAATAGGAACCCAGTGAGAATTGCAGGATTCAACAGGATATTCTCCATGAGAAATAATCAAACATCTTATGCTTGGATGGGGAATTCAAATTAAGGATTCCACACAGTCTTCTTACTCTCAAAATGCCCGGTTTGTGTCCACTCACTCTGGCATAATTATTCCAACATCTGTTACAATAAAAACACTTAAAGGGTGGCTCCAAGCTTCATAACCACTTTTTCAACAATCTGCCACTTAAGCGGGTCCTGCCGGGAGTTAAACCACAAAGAATGGCAGCTGAATGGCATCTGACTTCTGCACAGCTGCAGTATCTGGATGCTGACACTCCTGTTCATTCATTGATTGGCTGAGAGTGTCAGTTGGGTGCCAGGGTCTTTGCACCATCACCAATTCAAACCGCTGAAATATTTGTGGTGATTGTAGAAACACTATAACGAGTCTTTGTATGAGTTCTTCCATTATTTCTTTCTATGAATAAATATGGATTTACACTGTGATACAAAGCGTATATTACATATATGTGTAATAGTAATAACCTTCAACGTTCTGGGAGCTACAAACATGCCTTGTATCCATTACATTTCACTTCGCCTTGGGTTCTTGTGCAGAAAATAATAATAATAGAGCAATATAGAAATGCTGTTTTTTACGAGTATGGAGGCACGAAGGGGGGAGGAGGGTGCAGAGAAAGAGTCCGGGGACACAAGTCAAAGGCATAAACCATTCCACAACTGTTGAACGTTGGAAAGTAAAAAGGACTCCAGTCCCCGAAACAACCTCTTGGAGATGTTCCTATTACTCTCAGACAGTTGAAACTGATACAGTGTTGTTACACACAGGTGAATATGTGACTTATAAGCAGGACATTGTCATGTGAAAGAAAACCTGAATATCTATTAACTAATCCATTTTCTGGGATGGAGTGAGACGGGGGAGGGGGGGGGTGTGGGAGGGGGGGTTATAAAGATATTGGGGAGAGAGATGTGAAAATGTAATAGAAGGGACATTTAAATTGACTCACAAGGGAGTATTATTGGGCTCTACCAAACAGGGGAACTGTCAAATCTCTGGATTTCTTTAGAGAGAAGAAATTAAATGGGGTTGCTGGGTCAGGGGCATTTTTTATTAAAATGGACTGAAAGGTAAACGATTAATTCAGCCATTATTTTTGATTGTATTTATCAAAGTGTTAATATATATTTCAGAATACCGCCAAATATAGCATGGTGGAAAACTAAGAGAGATTTAAAAATACCACTTTTCTGGCAGAAAAGTGTCAGAAAGATTGCTAAATTGCCATAAAAATTGCGTCTGTTTAAAATGACTAACAAAAGAAGCAACAGATGAAAAACAGGCCAGATTTTGTAAATACCAACATTTAGAATGGACTAAATTCTGTGAAAAATGTCCGAAATCCAACCAGAAGTTTCTAAAGCCAAATCCAATCGGAATTCCCACCCAATCTGTGTCATTTGGTCAGAAGCAATCAGTGTCGCATTTAAATCAGTGCTTTTCACATTCCTATACAATTGAACGATAATTTGTACTATTTTTCCGCTGACAGCTTCAGCAGCCAGTGGGCAAATCATTAAAAAAAAAAAAAGGTTAACCATGTGGCACATAGCCAGCACTTGCTAGATAGCTGCCTCATTAAAATGTGTAAAATGTGTCAATATAACCCCCATATTACTATAAGGGAATTTTTAACCTCCCTTATGCCTCCACCTGCCATGCCGCGTGTCTGGGCATATCTACTAAACAGTGAGCAGTTATTAGCTGTAACTAAACACCAGAGGCAGGGCAGCCATTGTTTCCCAGAAGTTAAAAATGCCCATTCCATAGGGTTGGGGCCTGTTAACCCATTGGTGATGGGTGTGAACTCTAATTAAATATACACGAGGGAGGTGGACAAGCCACCGTCCATCCTCCAATTGTCCTTAAGTCCTCCTCTCCTCGGTCACCAAGCCCTTAGCCACATTCCCATGGGCTCACAAATATTATTTGTTGCATCCCGGTTTTAATTATTTTCGCCTGTATTTTTGTGATTTGATTTTTTTTTTATTACTTGCTTTGGAAAATATTGGATTCTTTTGACATTTTTGGGGACTGAAGAAAAAAAGATTTAAGAAGATAGAAGATATCTGATGGTAACTATAATTTTATTTATTTTTTACATGTATTAGTTTTATTCCCCCTTAAAAACTTTTATAGGGTGTGGGGCTAGATAAGGTACTTTCGATTTGAGGTGGGGTGACTATGGGCTTGGTGACACATAGCCAACTTGTTGGGTGAGTTAAGGGCAATTTGGGGGAACTAGACAATGTCATGTCCACCCCCCACCTCCCCTTTTAATATTTAATAAGAACCCTCACCCTCCGCCCATGGGTGAGGATTGTGAGGACATTAGGTCTCCCAGGGTATTATATTAATACGCCCAACCCACCTATGTGTGAGGGCTGGTGGTGGTTGTGGGGGGGGGGGGTGCTAGGTCACCCATTTGACCGGGTGGAGGTGGGCAGGACATTAGGATGTTCCTCCCCTGTTTGTTTGTTTGTTTTTTTATTTAATAGCCCCCCACTGACCATGGGTGGGAGCAGGGGGATGGACAGTTATTTGTCTGCAACCAACTATTTAATTCCACTAGCTGCTCACTGTTGTGTAGATATGCCAAGGAAAATAAACGTTTACCTTTTAAAGTCTCTGACACTTTTAAATAACAGAATCAGAAGGGTGATTACTGTGATCGCCATGACTGTTGCTTGCATAAGAGTCTTTTGAGATTATTATACATTTTTACATTCCTGCGTGTGTGAGCTATAATATAGGATCTATCATCATCACCATTTTACAAGCATTGTGCCTTATACAAAGTAGCCCTCTACAGACTGTGACACTGTATGTCAGTAAATAGCAGAACTTCACTGGAAGGACCATAAAAAAAGGTTTGAACGTCTCTGCATGCTAAATGCAGGCCTGTGTGCCGAGTGAGCTGCGATTAGGCGGCATAACCGTATGATATCTTTGGCACATTTTCAAATCTCCCAACACAATAAGCTCAAAACAAGTGTGAAAAGCAAAAACGCTGTGAGAGCCCACCGCTGTCTAGCAGCCACATTGCAGACATACACCTGTAAATTAAAAAATAAATCCGCCCCAGAGTCCACGCTTATCTTCTAAAAGGCAGCCGGATTAGGCTGGGATCAGGGTTATAAAAGTAAAAAAAAAAAAAAAAATAGAGCCTCTCTTTCTCTCTGTATCAAAATGAATGTTGTGTTATCGCAAATTCCCCGTTGCTTTTTTTTTCAGGTTAAAATAACACTTTCATATTGTGCCTTTAGACTCAGCGCATGCTTTTTCTTGTATAGATTAGCTTGTTTTACAATACATTGAGGGTGGCTCCTTTATACTCCAACTGTAACTATTTGGAGATGTGTTGATGTCAACTTTAGAGTTTTGACCGAAGGAAAAAAGGCTTTAATTTCACCATAATGGTATTATGACACCGTAAAAGAGCATTGATACATAGCAGAGAATGCATTCCATTTAATGTTTGTACGTAGTCACAGGATTTAGGAGTCCAGAAATGGGTGTGTGTGGGAAGTGAGTTGTTAATGAGCCGGCACTAAAGATGGGGGTCCTGATAAGCAAATATCATTTTAGGGGTTTCTGGAATATTTTTTCTCTAAGAAATATATGGTAATGGTTAAAGTTGGGTACTAAAGAATAGCTTGAATCAAACAGGAAATGATTAAGTCTACTTGATCTTCCATCATAGAAATAGCCACCTTCACTTATCTCTAATGATGAGCACAAAGTCAAAATGTGAGCTATTTTTTGTGGAAATACATTTTAGCAATGTGTTGGCCCCTGTCGTAATAGCGTTAAAGTATTACATAATGCAGTGTTTATTTTAGATAAGTTCTTTAAGCTGAGCCTGATAAGCCAGTTTAGTTACTCGGTTAAGGAGATCTAAGCCCCCTTTCACCCCTGACGAAGGTGCACATGGATTTGCACTGAAATGCACGTCAGGGAGTTGCTATGTTTTAAATGGGCAGTTCATTTCACGGGAGGAGGCGTTGAGGGGGCACAGGGTTTATATAGCGTTAGGAATACAGCTTTTTTTTTTTTTATAATTCTTTATTTTTGCATTGACATGCAATACAACTTGTAAACAGAACTTAGGCTTGTGCAAAAGCCGAATTACACGAGGTACAATGAAACCTGTACAGGTACAGAAAGAAGACAATGATTTGGTTAGAGGTACATTCGGTTCTTGAAAGGCCCGTCTTTTCGATCATTGATGTTTTTCTTATGTCTGCTATCTGTCAATGGTCTTTGTCATATATTTTACTTTCATCTTTGTTATGTAGTTGTGGGGTCCTAAGACAGGAGACACCACATTGGGTGTTTTCCCGAAAAAGTAAAGGGTAACTCTGGAGCTCGGATACCTGACCTGTTTTGTGTTGTCGTCTAGGTTATGTTCTATTTAGAGGAGGTCACCTCGTCCCTTTAATATTAACTTGACGTCTTCTTGGCTTCGGTGGGTGGTGTCGTGTGGTTGTGACGGGCTTGGTGACAGGGGGTATTGTTACTTTGCCTATTTCATGGCGCTGGCCCCTCTCTGTTGCGTTGTGGGCGTATTTTATCTTTGCTTTTGTCCCCTTGTGTTGTGGGGGTGTCTTTGCCTAATGTTGCTAGTTATGCCTTCATTTCATTAGGATGGGGTTACAGAGAGGAGGAGGCGGGGGGGATTGATCCTAGCAACTTCTGTTTTGTTTTTGCAGTTCGCTTCCTAGCGGTCAACTGGCCGCATTTGTTTCGCTGCTGGAGTGCGATGGGGGTAGGATAAGTGTGTGGTAGTAGTGAGTTGTCGTGATCGCCGTCTGCAGTGTCAGGGGTCCGTTGGTGGCGGTCGCTGGTGTGGTGAAAGGGAGATATGGATGGGGTGTTGGGTTATGGGAGAAGGGGGTGGCGCACCTCCGTAGTGTGTTAGACATTGAGGGTTGAGGGCTCTGCAAGCCATGGATCCCAGATTTTGTCGCAATGCGTTGTGGTTTCGTGGATGAGGGCCGACATTCTATCCATTGTCCTCGCTTCAGGAATACAGCTTTTACACACTAACACACAATTATAAAGACTTTATTTATATTAAAAAGCAGTTTCTCCTTGTTCTATAAACAAATTGGAAAGTACAAATCAACCAGTCAGCACCTGGAACACTTTCATTTTACTATCCATAACGTCCCAACTCCAACATATTAGGGGCTCGTCCGCTGGTGCTGATCCTGGGAAAGAAACACATTTTGCTAAAAAGAAGAATTTTGCCATGTTGGGGACTCGTCTGTTGGTGATATTCCTGGGAAAGACAACTTCTTTTAAAACATTTTGCTGCAGCAAAGTGATATGATAAGCAATTATAAGTCAAGGCAGCATCAGCTTTTTGGCCAGTTTGTAGTTTATAACCCTGCAAGTAACCAGAACATTGGTTTATAGCTATACTTGTTTGTTCTCTATATCACGTAACTGCATAATGCTATTACCAAAAGGCTCCTAACTAAAAACTATCATGATTGATCATGTCCCTTTAATCCCAACAATGTTTACTTTGTGTCAGCATAAGCAGTTTTCTCAGATTTGAATGAAAATAGAATGAAAATCGGGATTAGTAAGAGAAAATAAATAGCATGATTAACACCTAGCATTCTGAAATCATGGTTAGCTGTTTCCAAATGAGAATTAGATTTGCAAATGTGGGCAGAACTCACGGATCTGTGCATTATATATGCATAAGTATGCAGCTAATAGATGTATTTGTTTCTACCCACAAGTTTAAAAGGCCAAGTGGTCCTGAGATTTACAAGGAAAATATCATTTAAATATTCTCTTGTGACAAACAGAACATATTTTAATCACAATGCGTTTGCAAATGAGGTGCATTTTGTAACTAAAATGCTACATTAGAATTTTCAACAAATAGGAAGTTTGTTCAGAAGTTTGGGGTGGTGTGTTCCAATAAGATCTCACAAAGGGGTTTATTTACTAAACTGTGAATAGCGGCAAACTGACAGGCGAATTGCATATTTTAGGGCCAAACAGCTAATCTGGTAAAAAGCCAAGCCAAGATTTTTTTCCTGGTCAGTTTCGGACAGTTCTGATGGGTTTAGTGAATTTGTGCTTTATATATTCTCAAATTTCATTTGGAGTTTCCCTATAAAAACTATTTCTAATCTGTACGTTATTGTCTCAGATGGGAAATACCATCTCAAAGAACAATATCCTATGGTATTACTGACTGTTTAATATTGAGTAGTGTGGCGTGTTTAATTTATATTGTTACACGGCAAGGTAGACATTTGGGGGAGGTTGACATATAGTGTGTCTTTTCCCCAGAGGAGGCTGTCTTACTATAGACAGGACCCTCCGAAGCAGTTTCAGACTCTGTTGTACAGAAGAACTGTTTTGTTCGTGGACTGGATAAATTCATAGACAGATAGGTGTAGACCACTCTGACATAGAAGCCTATTTAGCACCATCTGCTGGAAAGCTCGGTGTCTGGGTCCTGGGTGGTGTTGGTGGACTTAAGTTGCGGGCATCCAGGCAAGCCCCACTAACTACTACGTAGGACAGTCAACCAATTCCCGGGACAACTTTACGCCCTTGATAGGTTTCCTGGGCCCCATTTTGATGCTTTCTTGTTCTCCTGTAGGTGCCACTTGTGTAGCAGTTGCTTGCCTTGTGCAGTCTAACAGGGTAGCCCAGAATCTGTCGAAGATATCTTCAAGAGTGTTAGTCTCTTTAGTACCAGGGCCTACTGTGCCAGGCTGCATCAATTTCAGACCGTGTGAAGTTGTGCCTGATATGCCGCCATCTTGGATGCCTCCGCTCCCGTACAGCTTGGGAGTTGCGCAGGGCCCACTGATGCATTTGAGATTGTGGCAGCTGAGATCGGTGGGGACCGGGATATCCCCCACTGGTCCACAGAAAGGGGGTAGCTATTTGCGTGTGTCCCTCCGCCAGCCAGAGAACCGGTAGAAGGGCTGTCTCTCCTCAGCTCCCACTCGTTTAGGCCGCTGGCCTCGATTTGGACAGCTCAGCTGTGGGGAACCTCAAGATGTCGAGTATCCTCGGGTGCAGTGATGTTCTCCAGTCAGGAAGATTGCTATTTGCAGCCAGTGCTACAGAGTGGTCGGGCAGTAAACCCAGAATCTTGGCCCCAGATGCAGGAGCTCTTGGCAGGTTTGTCTGGTCCGCTTGGAATTCAAGCTCCGCCCCCGAAGCCAATTTATTTCTAATCGCTGTAATAAGTGGAATTTAAACCCCTCATCTCAGAAGATGAGGATAACCAAACCTCCCAACATTGGCATCCGGTGAATTGGGAAGCTGGTGGATGGAGTAAAAGGGGGTGGGCCAGTGACACTGGTACTGTCCAAAGAGGATGGACCTGGCTGGAAAGGGGGTGGATCCGCCTGGATAAGTGGCAGATCAGTCTGGCCTCAACTCATGCCACGCTGTCTATCATCCAGGCCAGCCAATCAGGGCAGATCATGCATGGGCCACTGTTTCAGTGCTGTCTGCAAGATCCTGTTGCCCTTAGCGTAGCGCTATGCATTTTGGGGACAGTTTCCTGTCTCATCCAAATCGGAATGATTGGGAGAACTGCAACAGTTCTAATTATAAATCCTCTCAGAGTTTTTAGTAAATGGAATTACAAATTATGTGCCAAAACTGTCAGGCTGAGTCATAGAAGTTTAGATATTATGGCCTAAAATTAGCAAATCCTTGGTATCCTAAAAATGACCAGTTTCGTGAATAACTGTTTGTCTTATGGCTGCAATGCTCTTTTTGTACAGCTTTTATAATCCTCTATTTTCAATGATTTCAAGCAATCAACAGCCCAAAAAGTGACTTGCTTGCGTGGCACTCACACGGTTAATGGGGCTTTGATTTTTCTGCATTCATGGAACTGCTTTGTGGTGACGATCCATCTTTAGAAGTGCCCACCAGATACATTGACTGCACAGGAAAAACCTATTGTGTATAACGGAGCTGGGAATGAGCAAGGCATTACGATAGCAATCTTGTTTATGAGAATGCTAAACATTATTTATTTATTTCAGCCGTGGAAATGAGACACTTTAGCAGACATTTAAATCCAATCTGTCATCGCTAAATTAAAGTTACAATGTTACCGTGCTGAGCGCGGCAGGCAACGACCAGCTCTGCTGTGCCAGGTTACCTTCAGGTAATCAATAACATTTAATCTATACATTGTGCAAGGGAAAAGCTAGTGTGATACCAATGGTGAGTGGAAATCAACCTGATTCACACAGACCTAGAGCTTTCCCAACTATAATAACTGTATCACATCTAATAAACATTCTCAGTGTGTGTGCGATGCTTTAATGCTTACTCTGTTTGTTTGTTTTCAATCTCCTTCCTTTGCAATTTTCAGTAAAGAATTTTATTAACCAACGATCCAGTGTTCTGAATTGCTTACAGTTTTATATGTAGGCTTGGTGGTTTGTGGAGCATCATGTGAACATTTGTTCTGTGCCAAGGTCAGCAATCACTGGGTGATAGAACAATTCTCACTGTATTAGCTTTATAAATATATATAGGAAATTATAAATAAATCATGGCATGAATAAGGGTAAAATCGATGTTATTTGCAATAAAGCATTCATTCATTTAACCACTTAAGGACTTCTAGAATAAAAGGGAATCATGACATGTCACACATGTCATGTGTCCTTAAGGGGTTAAAGCGTGCAGTTCAGTGGGTTGATGTAAAGTGTAAAGATACTAATGTGCTAGGACTAGTTTGGCACCAGTTAAAATAGAGATGAGCCTGCCACCTAGCAGCTGTCCGGCCCTCTGAATCCTCAGGGGACGTGCATTCAGTGAGCAGGTATTGGTCCTTCTGATTCCTCATGGGCGGTGACCTCAACTGTATGATTAGTAGGGTAACGTAATACTAACATTGCTCCTAATCTCAGCTCGTTACCTGTATAAAAGACAACTGGGAGCCAGAAATCTTGCTGATTGATAGGACATCAAATACTTATTTCACTCATTGACATGCAAATCAATTTATACGTTTTTTGACATGCGTTTTTCAGGATTTTTTGTTTGTTATTCGGCCTCTCACTGTTAAAATACACCTACCATTAAAATTATAGACTGATCATTTCTTTGTCAGTGGACAAACATTCAAAATTATCAGGGGACCAAATACTTTTTTCCCTCACTGTATAATTCTTTAGCAGTGGACATGATAATTGCACCCGATTTAAAAATGATTAAAGGAACACTATAGTCCCCTAAATTACTTTAGCTAAATAAAGCAGTTTTAGTGTATAGATCATTCCCCTGCAATTTCACTGCTCAATTCACTGTCATTTAGGAGTTTAACCCTTTAAATCCGGAGGGCGTACTATTACGCCCTGCAGGAGCCGGCTCTAAACGCCGGTGGGCGTAATAGTACGCCCTCGCTATAATGGCAGCCCACGTGACCGGCGGTATTCTCCCGCTGCAGATCGCGGTCGGGGGGGATGCCTGGCCCCTCGGGCAACCCCCCCTTGGCCGGTGACCGCGATCTGCAGTATCTGATCGCAGTGACAGGCTGTCACTGCGATCAGTATTTAGCGTGTGTCAGTCTATTTCAAATCGGCTGACACACATGGTGGCGGCTCTCCGCTAGTGCAGATCGCGGTCGGGGGACATACCTGGCCCCCCAGGCAGTTCCCCTGGGGTCAGTGACCGCGATCTGCTCAATCTGATCGCAGTGACAGGCTGTCACTGCGATCTCAGAGCGCTCTGATCGCAGTGACAGCCTGCCACTGCGATCAGTGTAACTGTACTGTACATGTAACAGGCGCCATGATCCCCCTGCAGATTGGTAGGGGGAGTGCTTGTACCACGCAGGCACTCCCCCATGTGGTCAATTACCCAATCTGCAGGAGGTGATCACAGTGACAGCCAGTCACTGTGATCACCAGTGGCGTACATACCAGGGTCGCAGGGGTCGCGGCTGCGACCGGGCCCGGCCCACCAGGGGGCCCGGCCGCCCTGCGACCCAGGTATGTAGGTCACTGGGCCAGCCTCATCTGCTGGGGGGCCCAGGAGCCGGCCACCTCCGGGCCCCCCGAGGCTGGCCCTGCTGTCACCCGGCTGGCTGGCGGGCGCGCGAGGGAGCACTGTCCCCTGAGTGCTCCCTCTTCAGCTCCCTCGCGCACCGCACTGAAAGCGGAGCCGGAAGATGACATCATCTTCCGGCTCCGGCATCAGTACGCGGCGCGCGAGGGAGCTGAAGAGGGAGCACTCAGGGGACAGTGCTCCCTCGCGCGCCCGCCAGCCGGGTGACAGCAGGGCCAGCAACACCACTGGACCACAGGGAATCCCCCCAGCTCTCCCACAGGTAAGGAGGGTGGGGGGATTAAATAAAAAAAAACAAAAAAAAAGTTTGAGTGTGTTAGTGAGTGAGTGTGTTAGTGAGTGTGTTAGTGTTAGTGAGTGTGTGTGTGTGTTAGTGTTAGTGAGTGTGTGTGTTAGTGTTAGTGAGTGTGTGTGTTAGTGTTAGAGTGTGTTAGTGTTAGTGAGTGTTAGTGTTAGTGAGTGTGTGTGTTAGTGAGTGTGTTAGTGTTAGAGTGTGTGTGTTAGTGAGTGTGTTAGTGTTAGTGAGTGTGTGTGTTAGTGTTAGTGAGTGTGTGTGTGTTAGTGAGTGTGTTAGTGAGTGTGTGTGTTAGTGTTAGTGAGTGTGTGTGTTAGTGAGTGTGTGTTTTAGTGTTAGTGAGTGTGTGTGTTAGTGAGTGTGTGTGTTAGTGCTAGAGTGTGTGTGTTAGTGTTAGTGAGTGTTAGTGTTAGAGTGTGTTAGTGTTAGTGAGTGTGTGTGTTAGTGAGTGTGTGTGTTAGTGAGTGTGTTAGTGTTAGTGTGTGTGTTAGTGTTAGAGTGTGTGTGTGTGTGTTAGAGTGTGTGTGTCTGTTACTGAGTATGTTTGTGTGCGTCTGTCACTGAGTGTGTATCTGTCAGTAAATGTGTGCGTCTGTTCATGAGAGTGTGTGTGTGTGTGTCTTAAGCACTTACCTTTCTCCAGCGCCGGACTCCCTTAACGCTGGGGATCTCTCCGTCCCCATCCGCCTCTCAGCTCCGAATGCACATGCGTGGCAAGAGCCACGCGCGCATTCAAACCGCCCATAGGAAAGCATTACTCAATGCTTTCCTATGGACGTTCAGCGTCTTCTCACTGTGATTTTCACAGTGAGAATCGCAGAAAATCCTCTAGCGGCTGTCAATGAGACAGCCACTAGAGGCTGGATTAACCCTCAGTGAAACATAGCAGTTTCTCTGAAACTGCTATGTTTTCAGCTGCAGGGTTAAAACTAGAGAGACCTGGCACCCAGACCACTTCATTGAGCTGATGTGATCTGGGTGTCTGTAGTGGTCCTTTAAGTGTATGTGTTTATGCATGCACTGGCATACATACCGCGGTCGCACGGGTCACAGCCCTGCGACCAGGTGCCCGCCGCCATGTGTTGCGGCCCCAGCCTGCGCAGAGTAAGCGCTCGCGCGGGGGGAGGGGGGGGCCCCGGATCAGTTTTCGCACCGGGGCCCCATGGGTTGTGTGTACGCCACTGGTGATCACTGTTAGTATGTGTCAGCCAATGACCTCAGATCACTGGCTGACACATTGTCTCTGCCCCTCTCCTCACCTCACTTCGATCTGAGAGAGGCAGAGAGATCGTTGTTTTACAGCTCCTGTAAAAAGAAAAACGTTTTCTTACTTTATAAAAGTTTTAAAAAAAATTATTTTATTTAACCCTTTCAGTGCTGATCACAGCATATTACTGTAATCAGCCTGATTAGGGCATTTAGAACTTTTGTACTATATTTATTAATTTTTTTGGGGTCAAAAAAAATAATTTCTCATTTTTTTTTACCCTTTGTGTCAGTTGCAGCAACCCAAATCTCCCTTAACCCTTTCCCCGCTGCCGTGATCACTGTACTGTACAGTATATCTGCTGTACGGTACTATATCATTGATCACTGTGATCAGAGGGCTCTCTGATCAGGCTGACTTTTTTTTTGGGGGGGGTTATTTTTTTTCAAAACTTAAAAATAACCCTTTCAGTACTGATCACAGCTGCCTATACTGTGATAAGTACATTTATTTTATTTTTGAGGGTGGGTAGTGCGTGTTAGGCAGGTAGATAATTAATTATCCACTTTAGTATATAAATTAATTAATTTGTCCCCCTAGAATGGCACGTCGCTACTCAGCCGAGGAGGCGTATGCCATTCTGGCAGGCAGTGATAGTGACACTCTGCAAGACAGTGACACTATCACTGCCTCTGACATTGAGCCTCTGAGTGAGACCTCAAGTGATGGTGCCCCACCACCACTCACAAGAGGACGCTCAGCAAGCCCAATGCCAGGCAGAGACTGGGTGCCTCCAAATATGATGGCCCCAGAAATACCGCCGTTCACTGTTACACCTGGCATCACTGTAACAATGGACGACTGCAAGCCAATTCGTTTTCTTGAGCTCTTTATGTCTGATGATGTATTTGAGCTCATGGCTCAACAAACAAATGTGTTTGCTATGCAGTATCTCTCTGCACATCCGGGGTCCCATCATAATCGCAGGAATATGTGGAGACCCACGGATGTCGCAGAAATGAAGCGGTTTTGGGCTTTAACCCTAGTGATGGGTATAGTTAAAAAGCCCAGTATCAGGTCCTACTGGAGCAAGCAACGCATCCTGGCTACCCCTCTGTGTGAAAAAAAGCACAAATAAATCTATTACCGCTATGTGGGCCCTTCATTTCTGATAAAGTGTTTAGACCAAACATCTTAAAATGCATCATTTGAAATACTCTGGGTTGCCTACTTTTGAAAATGGTATGCCATAATAGTGGAAATGTTATTACCCAGGCTGCCATGCTCTCTCAAAAGTGAGATAGGCCCAGAAAATCACTTTGCCAAAATTCCAACTATGAAATGGACATCTAATATATTTGTCCCTGTGACTTGCCCAAAAAACAGAAAATCTGGTACATGGGGGTACTGTTATATTCAGGAGACAATGTTAAAAAAAAAATAGTGAGGCTTTGTTGCAATAACTCATACCAGGAATAGGAAATGTCCTGTGAAAAGTGAGTTCATGTGTGGAAAAAAGCACAAATAAATCTATTACCGCTATGTGGGCCCTTCATTTCTGATAAAGTGGTTAGATCAAACATCTCAAATTATGCCATTTGTTATACTTTGGGTTGCCTACTTTTGAAAATGGTATGCCATAATAGTGGAAATGTTATCACCCAGGCTGCCATGCTCTCTCAAAGGCAAGATAGGCCCAGAAAATTGCTTTGCCCATTTTCAATGTTTAAAACCAAAAATGGACAGGCGTATATTTGACCATGTAACTTTCCAAAACCCCATAAAACCTATGGGGGGGGCGGGGGGGGGGAGGGGGGGGAGGAGGGTACCGTGGCGCTTGTGAGACATCACTGAACAGAAATAGGAGTGTTTCAGGGCAGTAAACTATATACTAACAATAACATTATCAGTGAAAGTACAGATTTTATGTAAAAAATTAAAAAAAAAACCAAAGGCTAACTTTGGCTAGGGTTTGTGCCCAAGTGGCTACTACAAAAGACTGGGCATACCCCATTTTGAATACCCTGGGGTGTCTACTTTTTCAAATGGTATGCCATGATGGGGTAAATTTCCTTTTGTGGCCGCCATACGGTCTCAAAGGCGGCCTTGTCACAGCAGACTAATCTGACAAATTTCAAGATGAAAAAGCATAAATGGATAAGCCGTATATATGACCCTGTAACTTTCAAAAACCCCATAAAACCTATACATGGGGGGTACCATGGCGCTCATGAGACATCACTGAACAGAACTAGGAGTGTTTCAGGGCAGTAAACTACATACTAACAATAATATTATCAGTGAAAGTACAGATTTTATGTGAAAAAAAAACAAAAAAAAACAAACGCTAACTTTGGCTAGGGTTTGTGCCCAAGTGGCTACTACAAAAGACTGGGCATACCCCATTTTGAATACCCTGGGATGTCTACTTTTTCAAATGGTATGCCATGATGGGGTAAATTTCCTTTTGTGGCCGCCATACGGTCTCAAAGACAGCCTGGACACTGCAAACTAATCTGACAAATTTGAATGTGAAAAAGCATATATTGATAAGCCTCAAATATGACCCTGTAACTTTCAAAAAACACATAAAACCTATACATGGGGGGTACCATGGCGCTCATGAGACATCACTGAACAGAACTAGGAGTGTTTCAGGGCAGTAAACTATATACTAACAATAATATTATCAGTGAAAGTACAGATTTTATGTGAAAAATGCAAAAAAAAACAAAAAACAAACGCTAACTTTGGCTAGGGTTTGTGCTCAAGTGGCTACTACAAAAGACTGGGCATACCCCATTTTGAATACCCTGGGATGTCTACTTTTTCAAATGGTATGCCATGATGGGGGTAAATTTCCTTTTGTGGCCGCCATACGGTCTCAAAGACAGCCTGGACACTGCAAACTAATCTGACAAATTTGAATGTGAAAAAGCATATATTGATAAGCCTCAAATATGACCCTGTAACTTTCAAAAAAAACATAAAACCTATACATGGGGGGTACCATGGCGCTCATGAGACATCACTGAACATAACTAGGAGTGTTTCAGGGCAGTAAACTATATACTAACAATAATATTATCAGTGAAAGTACAGATTTTATGTGAAAAATGCACACAAAAAAAACAAACGCTAACTTTGGCTAGGGTTTGTGCCCAAGTGGCTACTACAAAAGACTGGGCATACCCCATTTTGAATACCCTGGGATGTCTACTTTTTCAAGTGGTATGCCATGATGGGGGTAAATTTCATTTTGTGGCCGCCATACGGTCTCAAAGGCAGCCTTGTCACAGCAGACTAATCTGACAAATTTGAATGTGAAAAAGCATAAATGGATAAGCCTCATATATGACCCTGTAACTTTCAAACACCCCATAAAACCGATACATGGGGGGTACCATGTCACTCGTGAGACATCACTGAACAGAACTAGGAGTGTTTCAGGGCAGTAAACTATATACTAACAATAATATTATGAGTGAAAGTACAGTTTTTATATGAAAAATGCAAACAAAAAAAATGAACGCTAAATTTGGCTAGGGTTTGTGTCCAAGTGGCTACTATAAAAGACTGGCAATACCCCATTTTGAATACCCTGGGATGTCTACTTTTTCAAATGGTATGCCATGATGGGGGTAATTTTCATTTCTGGGCTGCCATACGGTCTCAAAGGCAACCTAGGCCACTCAAACCAATCTGTCAAATTTCTATGTAGAAAATAAAATAATGGACAAGCCGTATATTTGACCCTGTAACTTTCCAAAACCCCATAAAACCTATACATGGGGGGTACTGTTTTAATCGTGAGACATTTCTGAATACAAGTATTATGTTTTATTGCAGGAAAACCGAACAGTATTCTGACATTAAAAGTTAAATTGCCATGCTGAAATTGAAAAATAACAAGATTTCTTTTTCACGTTTTTTAGATTTTATTCATATAAAATGGAGTTCCATATATGAATGTTTGATATGAAATGAAAGCTCTGTTTCCCCTGGACAAAATGATATATAATAAGTGTGGGTGCACTTAGTATGAAAGAGGTAAATTATTGTTGAACAGACATATAGTAAAATTATGTGGTTTGTTTAAATTTTTTTTGAATCACAACTTGTACATTTGGCTGCGGTCTTAAGGGGTTAATCACTTTATTTCTGTTTATGCAGCCCTAGCCACACCTCCCCTGGCTATGATTGACAGAGCCTGCATGAAAAAAAACTGGTTTCACTTTCAAACAGATGTAATTTACCTTAAATAATTGCATCTCAATCTCTAAATTGAACTTTAATCACATACAGGAGGCTCTTGCAGGGTCTAGCAAGCTATTAACATAGCAGGGGATAAGAAAATCTTAATTAAACAGAACTTGCAATAAAGAAAGCCTAAATAGGGCTCTCTTTACAGGAAGTGTTTATGGAAGGCTGTGCAAGTCACCTGCAGGGAGGTGTGACTAGGGTTCATAAACAAAGGGATTTTACTCCTAAATGGCAGAGGATTGAGCAGTGAGGCTGCAGGGGCATGTTCTATACACCAAAACTGCTTCATTAAGCTAAAGTTGTTCATGTGACTATAGTGTCCCTATCCATGTATGCGGCTTCCTTCTAGGATTTTTGCTGGACTTTCAAAGATCCCTAAATGTCCAGCAATACAGTAAGTTTAAAAAGATTGCATTGTGATAGCTAAGCTCTGCAACACTTCCAGAATATTCCAAACATCTCCTCTAATGTTCCTCTAATTGTTCTTCCTCTCTCTCTTTGTCCTCAAGATACAATTTTTTCCCGATGGATAAATAATTGTTTTTGTTTTCTTATAATTCTAATCTTAAATTATTTATTTCTGAAATGATCCATTGTGAGAAACATTTTGCCATTTCAAAAATAATTATAATTCTGATTGACTGTCCCCAGTCTTTACCCCTATCCAAACTAATGTTAAAGGACCACAAACATGTATTCCTAACACTATGGTGTTCTAGTGACTGTTTTGATTCAGCCTCCCCCGAATGGATTTAAAAGAGATTTACTCACCTTTCTTACCTTGCTGCGCCTGTCCCGGCTCAGATCATGAATCCTGCTGATTTCAGCTAACCACAGGAAAAATAAATAAAACAACATTGCCCCCCACCATGGGAGATAAAGGGGAGCTTTGGGAGGCTAGTGCGCATGCACGTCAAATTGCCAATCTGCACCAATCAGCATCTCTTCATTGAAATGTATTCATTCAGTGCATCTCTATTGGAAACTTCAGCCTCTCCTTTCGCTGAACAGCCGAGTAGCAGCCACTAGAGGTGGCATTATGGCGCAGTGTAGAAACTGCCTATTCCCAGAAAGCCTGCAAAGACAGGTTACATACCACAGAATCACATTATGTTCTTGTGGTTTGGGGGCCTAATGTGTCTCTGTAAGGGCACCATCTCTAAGATATTATATTTTCTTTAATACCATTTTGGCTAGTACTATTATCGTTGGTTTTATATCACAGTGGAAATGACACATACCATTGAAGCAGGTAAGCAGAGACCTGTGATTGCTGTTACATTTGTGTCATTTATTCACAATTCCTACTGCAAACCTCAATAATTAACAGGCACTGAACTGTTTCCTATTTACTACCCCATACACCTTTAAATACTGCCTTAAACAGTGTCCCAAATCCTTTAGATCAATATAGATATCAATATAGATACGGGCTGGGCCCTCTCTTACTTAGTGTATTTGTGTGTGTATATTGTATGTTCTCGGCTAATTGTACAGCGCTGCGGAATCTGTTGGCGCTTTATAAATACCAGTAATAAATAAATAAATAATAAATATCAGACTGCGTAAAGTGTGCATTTTGGGCTGTTTTCTAACCGATTGCTTGGGGAGAACTCCTTTTTCATTGAGTTAAGTATTGAAACCATATCTATCTGCTGTGCAAAGAATCACAGGTAACTCTGGAGCTATTTAAATAGAGTCCTGGGCTCAGGAATGGCCTGACAAAGGGGGCAAGCTGGATTGTGGGTGCTGAGATTTGAACAAACAGGAGCTGCTTTTTTACTTTTAAAGGGTAAGTCCAACCACAAACCACTGTTTTACTAAATCACTGGTTTTGGTTTTAGTAACCCTTCCTATCCTAATGCCCCCTCCCCCAAAAAATAAACCTTAAAAAAAAAAGAATCATAAAGTATAAGCTTATCTCAGCAGCGAGGCCTGATCTTCCTCTGTCGATTTCCCTCCCCCTAGCTGCCAGCGGAAGGCATATAGATGGAGGGTGGTCCGAGTGGAGGGCAGAATCTACAATTTGCACAGAATTGATACTAGCCAGCCTGAGACTCTTTTTCTGGACTGACGTACCCAATAATTCTGATGGAGGTGGAGTTACAACAGTTACGTTGTGCAAAACGCTGCATATACAGACTCCACAGGCACTATGACCACTTCAGATTTAACAATTAATATTGCTGCTGCAACAGCTTCATTGCACAGTCCCTCTTGGTCAGTGCTATAAATATTTGAGTCAGTGCTTTATAAAATATGGTTATTAACTGTGTAGAATAAGACTAGCCGGTGTACATTGAGCATATTGAAACAAATTCCCAGAATTTCTGCATTGTCCTTAATTTATGATTTGCGTCTTTTCTATGAAAAATCTCTCAATTAAATTCTGTTAATCTGAAATGTATGTTTTGTTTTGTTTTTTTGTTAAGACGAGGGAACATATACACATCATGTGATAATTCATCACCAAGCACGAACTATTACCCAAATCTAAAGAATTAGAACATTCTCTATTATAGCTATGTTACCCTAATGTACTCTGCAAAAGATTGAATACACTCATTTATTGCATTTATGTCCGTTGCAGGATTGCCATGTAGTGGAAGACTATCAGATCAGCAGCAGCCGCAGGGATTTGTAAAAGATAAACTTTCTCAAGTCTAATGTGAACCCATATGTTAGTATGTATACGTTTCCAACATTCGCCCTTTTCCAGCTGCTGCCTTATAAAATGCATCTGTCCCCTGTAAACCCTTTATATTAACTAATAAATATAAAAAAGTCTATATTTTATGTTATAGTATTTTTTTCTACTACCTAGAAGCTGCTTGTTACTCATAATCCGTTGCAGCTTGGCAAAGGGGCAATGCCCCCTCGGGATCCCCTAATTTGAAAATTTTGGACCGGTACCTTTTTTATTCTTGTTGTATCTGCTGTACATAAATGACCACTTGGGAAAGCAGAATTATAATACACTCATTTTAAATGCAGAATAACAATAACGAGCTCTACCTGCTGAATTTCAAAAATTCTTTAACTCAACTCTTTTCTCTTAAATGTTTCGATTACCCTGTTAATTTCTCTACATTTCCCAGGTTAGCAGATAAATCAAACACATAGATTTTAGGCAGTCGATATACAGAGAGAGAGAGAGAGAAGAGAAGGATTGTCTATCTGCTTGTCTGTGTCTCTTATCTATAAAAATATAGTTAAAGACAACATGATCGTTGGAAATAAATGTAGAGAAGAAATCTTTGTCCTAGACAGATTGAAGGCTCGTTTTTCGAGTGTTTCTCGACTCGCAGACCTCTGGAGTTTTACGAAATATCCTGGAGTAAATGATCCATACGAGTGTTCATCAGAAAAGCAATTTTGTGGAATGCAACCTCCGTTCTAAACCTTTTTTGACTTCATTTTTATTTTATAGAGAAAATAGAGCTCTTTGCTAGTTATATAGAACAGAAAAAATGATAATCTCTCTGAACATGTGCACAATTAACAGCTACACAGGGTTTTTCGCTGGACCGGGGCTGGACGTGGGACTTGGGATTTTACCATTTTTGGCCAACACGGCTGGTTTGGAAAATCCTTTACTGATTCTCTGTAATTCCCAGTTTAGTAAATAGTGTGACAGTTCATTTTCCATTTTGCATGTGGGCTGAGATAGGCAAATGAGAAGCAGACTTGTTTTGCATATTTAATAAAAGTCTCCAAACACATACATCTCTTACAGGGTCACTCACTAAACTGAGAATTCAAAGTGGATTTCACATTTAAGGCCAGAGTAGTTGAATGGAAAGCCTAGACTTAGAGAATGTTTCCAGTTCGGCTATTTGGAACTGAAACTTGACGTTCACTCTGAATTCTCACTTTAGTGGCTAACTCTGTTCGATGTTAAAGGAATGGGGTTTATTCAACAAACTGGGAGAAGCAGGGGACTGAAGAGAGACGTTTCGTTTTTTACCCAGTTCATTGACAGTGCTCGGGTGCTGTAAGGTATTCATTAACTTCTAACAATTGAATGTAACCACAGAGTAACTTCTTTGCTTCTTCTGCAACTCAGCAATGATTGAACTGTTATGTATTTTCATTTTTGATCCTTAATTTATGTATGTTTATTTATATGTATGTTATGTTACCACTGAGCTATACAGAGATTGGAGCTATATTTATAAGAGATGGTATGCATCTGTGTTCTTGGTTTATTGTATATCTGGTATAGCCATATCCAATAACTTGTGTTCCAATAACGTGTACGTGCCTCGATTTTAACAATTAAAAAGTTTAAGCCAACAGCTGCCCTGGAAAAACAGCTGACGCAGAGAATTTTTCCAATTTTGCTACTTTGTCCTAAAACATGCAGTTCCCTCGTCAATGTTCCGTAATGCACAGTTTAGTGAATAAATTCACATTAGAATTTGCACATATATTTCCTAAACCCTAAAATCTTAGCTTCTCATTAGCCGCAGAACTGCTGTCTGTAGGTAATAAAGATCCACCCCCTTTTTGTCCATCACTAACTTGCTTGTTAGTGCTGGGCACTGTCCAATTAAATAAAAAAAAAAAGCATTGAGGGCAAACCTCCAGTCTAACACTTCACACATAGAGATGGGTGGTTTTATTGAGAATTCGGATTTTTACAGATAAAAGTAAAAAAGAATGGTATAGGCGCTCACTAAAAACCAAAAGATGTATAAGGCAGTGGTGTAGCGTGGGTTGTCAGCACCCGGGGCAAGGCAAGTAAATTGCGCCCCCTAACCCGTGGATTTTAGCACTTGAGTCTCTTCCACTAGATTAGTTAAAGAAACCCTTACCCCCCAAGCACATGTATTGTTTGTTATGAAAATACTTATGTAATTAAAGTAAAATGCATCTAAATACAAGTTTATTTTCCAACACTTTATTGAGTGCGAACATGCATTACACATTCTCCACATTTTCAGCCTTCTAAATACACACACACACATTCGCTGACAGATACGCATACACTAGCTAACAGAAACACACACACTAACAGACACACACACTAAAAGACACACACACACTAACAGACACACACACACTAACAGACACACACACACTAACACACACATACACTAACAGACACACACACACTAACAGACACACACACACACACACACTAACAGACACACACACACACACTAACAGACACACACACACTAACAGACACACACACACTATCAGACACATACACACACTATCAGACACATACACACACTAACAGACACACACACACACACTAACAGACACACACACACACTGACACACACACACACTAACAGACACATACACACACTAACAGACATACACACACTAACAGACACGCACACTAACAGACATGCATACACACACTAACAGACACGCACACTAACAGACACACACACTAACAGACATACATACACACACACACTAACAGACATACATACACACACACACTAACAGACATACACACACACTCACATTTTTAACACATATTTTTTTTTTAAATGTAACCCCCCACATCCTTACCTTTGAAAATGCTGGGGGGGAGAGGGTTCTCTTCCTCCCTGGTGGTCCAGTGGCTGCTGGGCGGGCGGCATTGGCGGGCGGCAGGCTGGCGAGGGAGCACTTCCCCTGAGCTGTCTGCTCAGCTCCCTCGCGCGTCGCAGAGTGAGGCTGGGAGCCGGAATATGACGTCATATTCCGGCTCCCAGCCTCACTCTGCGGTGCGCGAGGGAGCTGAGCAGACAGCTCAGAGGAAGTGCTCCCTCGCTGGCCGCCCACCAATGCCGCCCGCCCAGCTTAGCAGCCCGCCGGCATGTCTGTTAGCCGCAAGGCTAACAAGACATTTGCCTTGGGCATTTGGGGGCGGCTTTTTTTGGCGCCCCCTGGAAAATGCTGCTCAAGGCAAATGCCTTGTTTGCCTCGCGGCTAATACGCCCCTGGCGCCCCCCCAGATGTTGCGCCCGGTGCGGCCGGCCCCCCCTGCACCCCCCACGCTACGCCTCTGGTATAAGGCAGCAGTAACCCTGCAGGACTTCCCAATGCCTGCTATATGGTGAATGTGAAAATAGAAATAGGGGTAGAAAGAAAAGTGATCAAATAATCATATCATACATACATATCGTTCTTGAGTAATACAGCATGTAAAAACCTCAAAGGGAAATAACAATAATAAAATAATAGTGCAGTATGTTAAAAATATTATGATGGTGTATATATAGAATAAACTGTGGGTGAAAAGCAAACTCACACTTTGCAGAGCTGCTAAGAGCTCTGCTGTATAGCGCCTGGGCGGTACAATCCCCGTCTTAGGATCTGAAGATATCGGGAGGTCCAGACTCAGCGGTCATATATATGTGGAAAAAATAAAATATACAGACCAATGGTACAATACCATAAACTAAAGGTAATATAGGAAAATGTAGGTATCCTACTTACAATATCCAGAGCAATGACTTGCTCTGGTGATGATAGCTTATGGTGGTATAATCCCCACCAGAGCTTGGTTGCTTCTTCTAAGTGTTGCTTCTAAGTGTCTGTGGTTGGAGATATTCTGGAGAGTTTTACAGAAGCTTCAACTGTCTAAGAGTTGTGCTAAGAGTTTTCTTTTTTACTGTTACAGGTAAGATTCATCTGTAGGAAAAGGTGTCAGGATCGGGTCAGGGATCCAACACGCAGAGTACAAAGAGTAGCAGATACGTATACCGGTCCTTAGAATGGCCGGACTTAACGTATAACTACGATAGAATGGTCAGAGACAAGCCGAGGTCGAGGGAACGAGAAGACAGGTAAGCGAGAGACAAGCCGGGTCAAGGATAACAGAAAGACAGGAGAGTAAATATCAAAGCCGGGTCGGAACCAAAAGACAAGAGAATAACAAAGCACTGTGTGACTAGGCGGACTAGAACCACGACAAGGCAATGAGTGAATGAGATAGCCACTGTTAAGTATGCTGGTTAGGGAGAGAAGACACGCCTCCGGCGAGTCCTGATTCGTCTCCACTGATTTGAGTGACAGGGTGTTCCGGGTTGGCGTCATGACGTCGGCCTCTGAGCCTCCTGGTATAAAAGGAAGTGGCTCCCTCGCGGCCGGCGTTTGCAAGACCGGGTGAACCGCGAGGAACCGAGGAGACATGCCGTCCGGACGGATAAACTTCTAAGTCTCTACTTCTCTTAGAGGTAGAGGCTTCAGGTACCCTGACAGTACCCCCCCTCTCAGATACGCCCACCGGGCGGAAGGAGCCGGGGCGAGATGGAAAGCGGGAGTGAAATGCCCTGCGAAGGTGAGGAGCATGAACATCCTCTTGTGGTACCCAACTCCTCTCCTCAGGACCATAACCCTTCCAGTTAACCAAATATTGTACTCTCCCCCGGGAGACACGAGAATCAATAATGGAGTTAACCTCATACTCCTCCTGACCCTCCACCTGAACAGGGCGCGGAGGGGCGATTGTGGAGGAGAATCTGTTACAGATTAGAGGTTTCAGCAATGACACGTGAAAGGAGTTTGGGATGCGTAAAGCGGCTGGGAGAGCTAGACGATACGCCACTGGATTGATTCGAGTCAAGATCCTGTAGGGACCAATATAACGAGGAGCGAATTTCATGGAAGGAACTTTAAGGCGAATATTCCTAGTACTCAACCAAACTCTATCGCCTGGAACAAAATTCGGAGCCGCCCTTCTACGTTTGTCAGCATGTCTCTTAACCAGCATAGAATTGTGTAGAAGAATCTGTCGAGTCTGATCCCACAACTTCCTCAAATTGGCCACATGGACATCAACCGACGGCACTCCTTGGGAAGGAGAAACCGAGGGAAGAATAGATGGATGAAAGCCATAGTTCATGAAGAAGGGGCTTGAATGCGTAGAGTCACAAACGAGATTGTTGTGCGCAAACTCCGCCCAAGGAATCAAACCGACCCAATCGTCCTGGTGTTCGGAAACAAAACAACGTAGGTATTGCTCAATCTTCTGGTTGGTACGCTCGGCAGCTCCGTTAGACTGAGGATGATAGGCGGACGAAAAATTCAATTTGATGCCTAATTGAGAACAGAATGATCTCCAAAAGCGTGAAACAAATTGGGAGCCTCTATCAGAAGTGATCTCCGAGGGAATCCCATGCAAGCGAAAAATTTCTTTAGCAAAGATTTCCGCCAATTCAGGAGAAGTCGGGAGTTTAGGCAACGGTACGAAATGTGCCATCTTGGTAAACCTATCGACTACGGTGAGGATAACAGTGTGCTTTTTAGAAACAGGCAAATCCACAATAAAGTCCATTGCCACACAGGACCAAGGTTTGCCAGGAATTTCCAGAGGCTGCAGAAGACCACAAGGAAGCGAATGCGGTAGTTTAGTTTTAGTACAGACCACACAAACTCCGATAAAATCCTTAATATCCTTCCGTAGCGAAGGCCACCAGAAATCCTTGGAGATCAAAGAATACGTCTTGCGAACACCCGGATGACCGGCCACCTTACTCTCGTGAAGACACTGTAAGAGCTCCAATTGGAGTTCAGGAGGAACGAAAAGTCTGGAAGCCGGAGTCAGTCTAGGTGCCAGATGCTGCAAGCTCCTTATCTGATCAAGTAGCGGAGAATGGACTTTGAGAGTAGTGTTAGCAATAATGTTACACTTGGGTACTATAGAGGACAAAACCGGCTCAGATACGGCAGCAGGTTCATACTGGCGAGATAAGGCGTCGGCTTTAGAATTCTTAGAACCTGGCCTATATGTGAGTACGTAGTTGAAGTGAGTGAGAAATATGGACCAACGAGCCTGTCTAGATGATAGTCGTTTAGCCTCTCCAATATAGGATAAGTTTTTATGATCTGTCAAAATAGTAACAGGATGCAAAGTACCCTCCAATAAATGTCTCCACTCCTTCAAGGCCATTATAACCGCTAGTAGTTCCCTGTCACCAATGTCATATCTGCTTTCAGTACCTGACAACTTTTTGGAAAAGTATCCACAAGGATGTAATGGTTTATCTACACCCAACCTTTGGGACAGAACAGCACCTATACCTGTCTCAGAAGCGTCAACTTCGAGTAGGAAAGGTAGTGTAGTATCAGGGTGAACTAAAATTGGTGCGGAAGCAAACAGCTCCTTGAGTGTCTTAAAAGCCAGAAGTGCTTCAGTAGACCAATTCTTAGTGTCAGCCCCTTGTTTGGTCATATTGGTGATGGGAGCAATGATAGAGGAGTATCCCTTAATGAAACGTCTGTAGTAATTGGAGAAACCAATAAATCTCTGGATAGCCTTGAGACCCTTAGGTAAAGGCCAATCTAATATGGATTGGAGCTTCTCCGGGTCCATTTCAAACCCTTCCCCAGAAATCACATAACCAAGAAAGGTAGTTTGGGATTGGTCAAAGCTGCATTTCTCTAGTTTGCAGTATAAGCCATGCTGAAGGAGTTTGTGTAAAACCCTTCTGACTTGTCCGTGGTGAGTCTCAATATCCCTGGAATGTATAAGTATATCATCAAGGTATACAATCACACAGTCATCTTGAAACTCCCTAAGAACCTCATTAATAAGGTCCTGAAATACCGCCGGGGCATTGCAGAGACCAAAAGGCATTACAGTATACTCATAGAGACCATATCGAGTATTGAATGCAGTTTTCCACTCGTCACCGTCGTGAATTCTCACCAAATTATAAGCACCTCTAAGGTCTAACTTAGTGAAAATTTTAGAACTTTTTAATCGATCAAAAAGCTCGGTGATCAAGGGAATCGGATATACATTTCTGATGGTTATCTTGTTAAGACCTCGGTAGTCAATGCAGGGTCTTAAAGAACCATCCTTCTTTTTAACAAAAAAAAATCCAGCCCCAGCAGGAGAGGAGGATCTTCTAATGAACCCCTTGTCTAGGTTCTCACGAATATACTCCTCTAGAACTAAGTTTTCATTCGTAGACAAAGGGTATACATGACCCCTGGGGGGCATGGTACCAGAAAGTAAATTAATTTTGCAATCAAAAGGCCTATGTGGTGGTAAGGTATCAGCCTTTCCTTTGTCAAATACTGCCTTTAAATCTTGATACAGGAACGGTATCTGTACTTTGGTAGAGTCGGTAGCGTTATTAAGTGAGTTGACACTACAAAGAGGTGACACTTTCTTTAAACAATTCTCTTGACAATCCTGACCCCACGAAACTATTTCCCCTGATCTCCAATCTATAACGGGGTTATGTCTCTTAAGCCAGGAGTATCCCAGGACTATGGGAACAGAAGGAGATGAAATGAGTAGTAGGGATATTTCCTCCTTGTGTAGAATACCAGTAGTTAAGTAAAGAGGTATGGTCTCCCGGAAAATCACAGGCTCAACTAAAGGTCTACCATCAATGGCTTCAACAGCCAATGGTGTCTTCCTTAACTGGGATGGGATAGTGTGTTTGGTGAGAAACTCTTGGTCGATAAAACTCTCAGCAGCGCCGGAGTCTATCAATGCCATAGTCTCTAAAGTTCCCTTCTCCCAAGTTAAAGAGACCGGTAATAGGAGTCTATGTTCTTTGTAGTTATGAGTAGAGGACAAAATCGAAACACCCAAGGTCTGTCCTCTAGAGAAACTTAGGTGCGAGCGTTTCCCGGACGACTGGGACAGCTCAAACGTACATGACCTCTGGCCCCACAATACATACACAGTCCCTCCCTTCTCCTGTACTGTCTCTCCTCCTCTGATAGACGAGTAAGGCCTAACTGCATAGGTTCTGAAACCTGTGGATTTTTGGTTTCAGAAATTTGAAATGATGGTGCTAGTGTAAAGGAAGATTTACCGGTTCTATCTCGAGTATTTTGTCTCTCCCTTAGACGTTCGTCAATACGAGAGATAAAGGAAATTAAGTCCTCCAGATTCTCGGGAAGCTCTCTTGTCGCTACCTCATCCAGTATTACATCAGATAATCCATTTAAGAATACGTCTATATAGGCCTGTTCATTCCATTTTACCTCTGCCGCCAAAGACCTGAACTCTAGTGCGTAATCCACAAGTGTTTGGTTGTCTTGTCTAAGGCGCAACAGTAATCTGGCTGCATTGACCCTCCTGCCAGGGGGATCAAAAGTTCTTTTAAAAGCAGCTACAAAGGCATTATAGTTATAGACTAATGGATTATCATTCTCCCACAACGGATTAGCCCATCTCAGAGCTTTCTCAATGAGTAAGGTAATAATAAATCCCACTTTTGCCCTATCAGTAGGGTATGAACGAGGCTGTAGTTCGAAATGAATACTAATCTGGTTCAAAAAGCCACGACACCTTTCAGGAGAACCAGCATAACGTACAGGTGGGGTAACTCGGGAAGAAGCACCTACAGTAACTACCTCTAGCCCTGAACCCACAGAAGAAGCAGACATATTACGCATCTCTTCAGGTGGATTAATAGGACGAGACAGCAGCGCCTGTAGTGCTAGAGCCATCTGATCCATCCTATGATCCATGGCGTCAAACCTAGGATCAGGAGAACCAAGCTGACAATTTGTACCTGCAGGATCCATGGCCCTGTCGTAATGTCAGGATCGGGTCAGGGATCCAACACGCAGAGTACAAAGAGTAGCAGATACGTATACCGGTCCTTAGAATGGCCGGACTTAACGTATAACTACGATAGAATGGTCAGAGACAAGCCGAGGTCGAGGGAACGAGAAGACAGGTAAGCGAGAGACAAGCCGGGTCAAGGATAACAGAAAGACAGGAGAGTAAATATCAAAGCCGGGTCGGAACCAAAAGACAAGAGAATAACAAAGCACTGTGTGACTAGGCGGACTAGAACCACGACAGGGCAATGAGTGAATGAGATAGCCACTGTTAAGTATGCTGGTTAGGGAGAGAAGACACGCCTCCGGCGAGTCCTGATTCGTCTCCACTGATTTGAGTGACAGGGTGTTACGGGTTGGCGTCATGACGTCGGCCTCTGAGCCTCCTGGTATAAAAGGAAGTGGCTCCCTCGCGGCCGGCGTTTGCAAGACCGGGTGAACCGCGAGGAACCGAGGAGACATGCCGTCCGGACGGATAAACTTCTAAGTCTCTACCTCTCTTAGAGGTAGAGGCTTCAGGTACCCTGACAAAAGGTTACTGATTGCACAAGGTTTGATTTCCTGTTGGTAATTATAAGGCATTTGATTGGATTAGGTAGCTGCTTGCTATTGATTGCTGTGTAAATTAGCTATTGTTTGCTAATAAGCAGAGGCCTACCCAGGTGTTAAACATTCCTAGTGGGAGGTGATTTTAGGAGTATATAAGGGCTGTTGTCATTAGCTTGGCTAATAGAGCTTGGTTGCTTCTTCTAAGTGTTGCTTCTAAGTGTCTGTGGTTGGAGATATTCTGGAGAGTTTTACAGAAGCTTCAACTGTCTAAGAGTTGTGCTAAGAGTTTTCTTTTTTACTGTTACAGGTAAGATTCATCTGTAGGAAAAGGTTACTGATTGCACAAGGTTTGATTTCCTGTTGGTAATTATAAGGCATTTGATTGGATTAGGTAGCTGCTTGCTATTGATTGCTGTGTAAATTAGCTATTGTTTGCTAATAAGCAGAGGCCTACCCAGGTGTTAAACATTCCTAGTGGGAGGTGATTTTAGGAGTATATAAGGGCTGTTGTCATTAGCTTGGCTAATAGAGCTTGGTTGCTTCTTCTAAGTGTTGCTTCTAAGTGTCTGTGGTTGGAGATATTCTGGAGAGTTTTACAGAAGCTTCAACTGTCTAAGAGTTGTGCTAAGAGTTTTCTTTTTTACTGTTACAGGTAAGATTCATCTGTAGGAAAAGGTTACTGATTGCACAAGGTTTGATTTCCTGTTGGTAATTATAAGGCATTTGATTGGATTAGGTAGCTGCTTGCTATTGATTGCTGTGTAAATTAGCTATTGTTTGCTAATAAGCAGAGGCCTACCCAGGTGTTAAACATTCCTAGTGGGAGGTGATTTTAGGAGTATATAAGGGCTGTTGTCATTAGCTTGGCTAATAGAGCTTGGTTGCTTCTTCTAAGTGTTGCTTCTAAGTGTCTGTGGTTGGAGATATTCTGGAGAGTGTTGCTTCTAAGTGTCTGTGGTTGGAGATATTCTGGAGAGTGTTGCTTCTAAGTGTCTGTGGTTGGAGATATTCTGGAGATAAACTGGAGGTAATCTGAGGTATTCAGGAGGATAAATAAAAAGTTAAGATTCGTTTGATTTAAATAATTGATCTCATTGGAATGGCAAACTTAGTTCAGTGTAATAGTTGCTATGCATTTGTTTCGCGTTCCACTTTTTGGAGGTTTGGTTGTTGTCTAATCTGTAGACGGTTCTCTATCTTGCGGCAGGAGATTGTATTTTTGAAGTCTGAGATTTGTAAATTATCTGGTAAACAAACTCAGGCTGGAACTGCTGCAAAGCCACTGCCACAGAGACATACTAGGAATGGCAGATGGATTACTGTAGGATCTGGTAGACTTAGAGTTGTGGATAAAAGGCATATTGCACAGTCTGTTGTTCTACATAATTCATTTTCTGCACTTTCAGAGTGTAATGGTGTCATGGAGACAGGCACTGAGGCTAGTGGTGTTGTGCAGAGAGGCACTGAGGCTAGTGGTGTTGTGCAGAGAGGCACTGAGGCTAGTGGTGTTGTGCAGAGAGGCACTGAGGCTAGTGGTGTTGTGCAGAGAGGCACTGAGGCTAGTGGTGTTGTGCAGAGAGGCACTGAGGCTAGTGGTGTTGTGCAGAGAGGCACTGAGGCTAGTGGTGTTGTGCAGAGAGGCACTGAGGCTAGTGGTGTTGTGCAGAGAGGCACTGAGGCTAGTGGTGTTGTGCAGAGAGGCACTGAGGCTAGTGGTGTTGTGCAAAGAGGCACTGAGGCTAGTGGTGTTGTGCAGAGAGGCACTGAGGCTAGAGGTGTTGTGGAGAGAGGCACTGAGGCTAGTGCTGTTGTGGAGAGAGGCATTGAGGCCAGTGGTGTTGTGCAGAGAGGCTTGAAGACTATGATGAGGCCTAATAGAAAGCAGTTGTTGTTGGGGGATTCCATCATAAGAGGTGTGGAGATGGACAATGGTGGTCTTGTGAGGTGTCTTCCCGGAGCTACTGCTCACAGAGACAGGAGACGTATCTTTAATATTGTTAAGCAAGCAAAGCAGGAAGGGGAATTGGATGTACTTGTCCATTTAGGGACAAATGACTTGGCTTGCAATGAGGTTTCAGAGGTTAAGGAAGTTTTTAGTGTTTTTGCCAATGATATACGGCAGGTTGCTTCCACACTGTCATTCTCTGAAGTTCTGCCTGTGCATAACACTCAGAATGACAGGCGGATGCGTATTAGGGACTTTAACTTGTGGCTTGGTGAATGGTGTCGGGAGCAAGGATTTGGCTTTATTGCTCATGGTAGCTCTGTTTGGAATGGAAATAAACTGTACAAAAAAGATGGTTTGCATCTTTCTCAAAAGGGAACAAATGTTCTCAGTGAGCAGTTCAGAGGTTTTGCTAAGATGTATTTAAACTAGGAGGGGGGGGCAAAAGGGTGATAAAACATCAATCCAATTGTCCCCCAAAACAAGGACAGAAGGTGCCTGTAGCAAGTGTGTTAAAAAATGATAAGCTTAGAGTCATGTCTACAAATGCTCGCAGTTTAGGGAATAAGATCCATGAACTTGTGGCAATAATGGCAACTGATAGTGTAGATTTAGTCGCTGTTACTGAGACATGGTATAATGAAAAAAATGACTGGGACATAGCAATACCAGGGTACTCTTTATATAGAAAAGACAGGGAAGGCAAGAAAGGGGGAGGGGTGGCCCTGTATGTGAAGGATAGCATAAAATCTAGCCTAATAAAGGTTAGTGAGACGAACATAGAGTCCATTTGGGTTACGTTAGAATTTGGTAATCACACAGTAGTTCGTGTAGGTGTGATTTATAGGCCCCCAGGACAAATTGAAGAGTTAGATAATCTACTAGTTGAAGAAATAGCTAAAATGACAATGAAGGGGGAAGTTATCACCATGGGTGACTTTAATCTTCCTGATGTGAATTGGAAAACAAAAATAGCTACTTGTGCCAGAAGCACACATATTCTAAACTCCCTACTGGGATTGTCTCTAAAACAAGTCGTTGAGGAGCCAACTCGTAAAGAGGCCATACTAGATTTAGTGTTAACAAATGGAGATTTGGTATCAGATATTACTGTAGGTGAAAGTTTAGGATCCAGTGATCATCAGTCAGTGTGGTTTAATATAAGAACAGTGACTGAGTCACACCACACAAAAACAAAAGTTTTAGACTTTAGAAAAACAGACTTTTCTAAAATTAGAATATGTGTAAAGGAGTCATTATCAGACTGGAGCAACTTAAATGGAGTCCAAAATAAATGGGATTATTTAAAAGCTGCACTACTGAAGGCAACAGAAAATTGCATTAGGCTTGTCAGTAAAAGCAAAAAATTCAAGAAACCACTGTGGTACTCCGCAGATGTGGCCAAAATAGTAAAAAACAAAAAGTTAGCATTTAGTAATTATAAAAAAACCCAGAGTAAGGAAGACAGAATGACCTATAAGATTAGGCAGAAAGAGGCTAAGCAAGTTATAAGAGCTTCCAAATCACACACAGAAGAGAAAATAGCACAGTCAGTAAAAAATGGGGACAAAACTTTTTTTAGATACATAAATGAGAAAAGAAAAGTAAAACAAGGATTAGTTAGATTAAAAACAAAAGAAGGAAGGTATGTAGATGAGGATAAAGGTCTAGCTGACTGCCTCAATGAATATTTTTGTTCGGTATTTACAGCTGAAAATGAAGGAAAGGGACCTCTGTTAAAAAAAAGGATAAATGAGTCATTTATTACATGTGAGTTTACAGAGGAAGAGGTTCTATTTCAACTGTCAAAAGTAAAGACAAATAAGTCAATGGGACCTGATGGAATACACCCAAAGCTATTAAAAGAGCTTAGTGGTGTACTAGCAAAACCATTAACAGATTTATTTAACCAATCATTGTTAACAGGAGTAGTCCCAGAAGATTGGAAGTTAGCGAATGTTGTGCCCATTCACAAGAAAGGTAATAAGGAGGAGTCGGGCAACTATAGGCCAGTAAGCCTTACTTCAGTAGTGGGGAAAGTGATGGAAACCATGTTAAAGGATAGGATTGTTGAACATCTAAAAACACATGGATTTCAAGATCAGAGACAACATGGGTTTACTTCAGGGAGATCATGCCAAACTAATCTTATTGATTTTTTTGATTGGGTAACTAAAATTATAGATCAGGGTGGTGCAGTAGACATTGCTTACCTAGATTTCAGTAAGGCTTTTGACACTGTTGCACATAGAAGGCTTATCAATAAACTGCAATCTTTCAGTTTGGATTCCAATATTGTTGAATGGGTAAGGCAGTGGCTGAGTGACAGGCAACAGAGGGTTGTAGTCAATGGAGTATATTCAAAGTTTGGGCTTGTCACCAGTGGGGTACCTCAGGGATCTGTACTTGGACCCATTCTCTTTAATATTTTTATTAGTGATATTGCAGAAGGTCTTGATGGTAAGGTGTGTCTTTTTGCGGATGATACTAAGATATGTAACAGGGTTGATGTTCCAAGAGGGATAAGCCAAATGGCAAATGATTTAGGTAAACTAGAAAAATGGTCAGAGTTGTGGCAACTGACATTTAATGTGGATAAGTGCAAGATAATGCATCTTGGACGTAAAAACCCAAGGGCAGAGTACAGAATATTTGATAGAGTCCTAACCTCAACATCTGAGGAAAGGGATTTAGGGGTGATTATTTCTGAGGACTTAAAGGTAGGCAGACAATGTAATAGAGCAGCAGGAAATGCTAGCAGAATGCTTGGTTGTATAGGGAGAGGTATTAGCAGTAGAAAGAGGGAAGTGCTCATGCCATTGTACAGAACACTGGTGAGACCTCACTTGGAGTACTGTACACAGTACTGGAGACCATATCTTCAGAAGGATATTGATACCTTAGAGAGAGTTCCAAGAAGGGCTACTAAACTGGTTCATGGATTGCAGGATAAAACTTACCAGGAAAGGTTAAAGGATCTTAACATGTATAGCTTGGAGGAAAGACGAGACAGGGGGGATATGATAGAAACATTTAAATACATAAAGGGAATCAACACAGTAAAGGAGGAGACTATATTTAAAAGAAGAAAAACTACCACAACCAGAGGACATAGTCTTAAATTAGAGGGACAAAGGTTTAAAAATAATATCAGGAAGTATTACTTTACTTAGAGGGTAGTGGATGCATGGAATAGCCTTCCAGCTGAAGTGGTAGAGGTTAACACAGTAAAGGAGTTTAAGCATGCGTGGGATAGGCATAAGGCTATCCTAACTATAAGATAATGCCAGGGACTAATGAAAGTATTTAGAAAACTGGGCAGACTAGATGGGCCGAATGGTTCTTATCTGCCGTCACATTCTATGTTTCTATATAGCAGGAAACCAGCAGCACCAGGAGATATGCAGAAGCCGAAGGATTTGAGGAAAAAGCTTCAATTTATTTATAAAAAATATTAAAAAGTATATATATAAAAGTATATATAAAACATGTACTATAGCTTTAAGTCCTTTCCTTGACGCGTTTCGCCCAGGTTTGGGCTTTATCAAAAGTGTGGATGTCCTTTGCATTCCGCCCGGTTTATGTAGGGGGTGTTGATTCTTCAATAACGTTCTGGTGTGGTGCTGTTCTTCCTGTTTCCTGTTTGGTCGCGGGCGTCGACCGGAAATGACGCGCCGCGACCATTGCTGTTTGCTGGGAAATGTAGTGCATACAAATGTCCATACTGGTAATGCAGTTAGATCGCGGCCGTCAAACGGAAGTGACGTGCCGCGAGTTATAGTGTATGATGGGAAATGCAGTTTCTCCAAATGTCCATTTAGTATAGTCACGGCCGTCAACCGGAAACCGGAAGTGGCGTGCCGCGGATTCAGATGGTTGCTGGGATCTGTAGTCTTTTAAAGCAACCATATTAAAGTGCAGAATTTCAATGTACAAATGCAATAGAATCTATTAACATTCTCTGTGAGGCATGCAAAGCATAGCACACAGTGATCAGTGTTGGAGAAGCAGATTCTAGTAGTATATTTAGGTCACTTATTAGGAAAGCATATCATATAGTGATTAGTGCTGGAGAAGCAGATTCTAGTTGTATATTTAGGTCACTTATTAGGAAAGGAATTGTAGACATAATTTATATAAAAAAATAAAAATAAAAATATACTTTATAGCTATTGAATATGTATGGTGTAAATAAGGAACCAAGTAAAATATATACCATAGGATCCTGTTTCTCCCAATATATATATAGACAACCAGTATAGGAGATATTCCTAACTTTGATATAAGGAAGAGTTAAAAAAGAGAAGATTACTTCCATTAAAAAAAGATAGAACAGTAATCACTTTTGGCAATAAAATAAATTTCAAAATTCCAAAGAACTTTCCCACGCTTGTAAAATGACACAGAGCACTGTGATTGGATGGCTTGAAAACCATCCAATCACAGTGATCTGTCATTTTACACAGCGTGGGAAAGTTCTTTTGAATTTTCCCACGCTGTGTAAAATGACACAGAGCACTCTGATTGGCTTAAACCAACCAATCAGTGTGTTCTAAGCCTAATTGCAGGGCGGGGCAAGGCTATATAAGCCTTGACCCGCCCTGCGGAGCTCAGTACGCGGCGTGCCCTCCATGGGTGAACATGGATTAATTTTTTTTTTGCGCTTGTTTTTTTTTTTTTTTTTTTTTTAAAGTGCGACGGGTATGATGGATTTTTATTTGGCTTTTTGGGGGGCTGAAGAAAGAAGAATTTAGAAAAAAGACGTCAAATGGTAAGTTTAATTAGTTAGTTATTTTATTCCCCCCTCACTATTTTTAGGGTGAGGGGGGTAGGTAGGGGATAGAATGTTTTGGGTGGGGGGGGTGACTAGGGGCTTGGGACCTCTAGTCACCTTGATGGGGGGGGGTTCATTTAGGGCCCCCACCCACCGCTCAGGGGTGGGGGCCAGGGGGGGAGGACAGTAGGTCCCCCCCCCCTTATTATTTTATTAGGGCCCCCACCCACAGCGCAGGGGTTTTTTTTTTTTTTGTTTTTTTTACAGTGAGCAGCCACAGGCTGCTCACTGCTTACTAGACATGCCCCTACTCGCGGTATAGCGAGTAGGGGCATATTATTTACTAATACTAAGTAATCTTTACTTAGTATTAGTACATTTGGCTTCAAGACCAATTCAGGTCTTTCAGCCTTTTAGTAGATAGCTCCCTGATACCGTGGGGATTAGGGAGTTATCTACTAAGCGGCTGCAAGATGCAGCCACAGCAATGAATAGGATCGGAGTTTCATTCATTTGAATGAAATTCCGATCCGAACAAAGTACCGAATTGCATCCTAACACCAATGGAGAAACGGTGCTCATTCTGTTAGGATGCAATTCGGCAGTTTTGCCGGCGTTCTGTCTAAGTGACAGGACGTTCGGCAATACTGACAGGAAGCATTGTGGGAACAGGGAGGAAAGCTAGGGATCATGGGAAAATTGCTCTGACCAGCGGAAATGAAGCACACTTTGCTCCTCCGCTGGTCAGAGCTGGTCAAGCGGAGGAATCCCATAAGACAAAGAGTCCCTACTTTGTCTTATGGTTTTAAAGAAAACTAAAGAAGAATGGAAGAAATGAATAACAGATCCTGAGAGAGGCGGAGAAGAGGAAGAGATTGAGGAAAGGTAAGTTCGGCATGACAGTGCCGCTTTAATCCTTTAGGGTGTAGAGTATCCAAATAGTACACCCATTCCATCTCTTTTTTGCCCAATCTTTTAATCATATCTCCACCTCTCCAGTATTGGGGCATCTTGGTGATACCCATAAATTTTAACTCGTGAGGGTCATTCTTGTGCATTTCAAAATGGGATGATACTAGGTGGTTTTTGAAACCTTTTTCTATATTTCTACAATGTTCCCCTATTCGGGTTTTTAAGGGTCTTATAGTTCTTCCTAAATACTGTAGGCCGCACGGGCACTCTAAGAGGTAAATAAAGTTTTTGCTCATACAGGTAATGGTGTCTTTGATTTCATAAATTTTATTGGTGTTATTTGATTTAAAGTTTAGGGTATGTCTATCTATCTTTTTAGTTTTTTTACACGCTATACAGCAGTTGCATCTGTAAAATCCTTTTTTAGTTTGTAGAAAGTTATTAAGGGCATTGGAGCTTTTCTGCTGTCTTGTGAAATTTTTTGTAAGTTGCATTTTTAAGTTAGGTGCCCCTCTGAATATTACTTTTGGCTTGTCCGAATAATGGTACCTAGTATGGCGTCTTCTTTTAGTAAGTGCCAATTTTTGTTGATAATCTTTTTTTTATTTTTTTTTTATTGTTATAGTCTAAGACTATTGGTAATGTCTTTATCCGTATATCCTGTCTTTTTTGGAGTATTGCTTTTAATTCGAGATTCCCTATCTATATTAGTTATTCTCTCTATAGTTTCTTCTATATTTTCTATATCGTATCCTTTCTCAACAAATTTTTCTTTTATTTCCTTTGCCTGGATTTTTAATTGTAATTTTTAATTTTTATTTATTTTTGTAGTGCATAGATATAACACAATCAGGCAAGAGGTACCCCAAAGGCAGTCCTCTAGCTTTCCCCACGCGAAACAAGCGGGGCAGAAGATTAACATGCACCATTTTATATTTTAAACAGGTTTAAGCATACTTAAAATTATGGTCTAAGAGTATAAGCAGTTGTAGCATTGTAGTTTCGGCTGTACAAATACACTTATACTATATACATGTTTGGTCAGAGCTTTAGTTAAGTTAGTTTCTCACATTTAATACAGGTCTATACTATGCTTTTGGGACACGGATCTCACTTTGTATATATGCATTCAAAATGCCAAAACTCCAAGTCAGCAGGCTTATTTATTAATGCTTAGTTTACCCTCAGCTTGTGTGTAGTTTCGACCCACCTGCAACCTAGCATACCATAGGGGTTAGCCAATTTACAGAAGGAGGCTTGCATGCCTAGCGTGATTCTCATGGATATGCGACATAATTGGGGTATAAGAGTGAGTGTTCAATCAAGAGATACCGCTTGTTGAAGTAAGCTGAAGAGCTTGAATAGGCCCAGTCCATGAGGTTGGCAGGTTGTAGTGTGGCAGGTTGTAGTGTGCCGGGCCTAGCGTGATTCTCATGGATATGCGACATAATTGGGGTATAAGAGTGAGTGTTCAATCAAGAGATACCGCTTGTTGAAGTAAGCTGAAGAGCTTGAATAGGCCCAGTCCATGAGGTTGGCAGGTTGTAGTGTGCTGTCTGTTCCACTTGGACTGGACAGATGGTGGTCCGGTGAAGGAGGCTGAGTGCAGGTCGTGTAGCTCGGCTGCGGTATCTGGGTCTGACTGCCTCTCTCTTCATGGGCTGTTTTGTGCAGGTCTCTTCATAGTCACCACTGCTGGTCTCTGTGTAGGTCAGGTGGCGCTGGATGGTCTCGCCTCCATTATGCTGGCAGGTCACGCACATGGCTTGCGTGCGGCGGCCATTTTGAGGGGTGCTGCTTTGTAAGTATGCCATGGCGTGGTGGGGCTCTCAGACTTATTTTGGCGCATACCTGGGTGTCCGTGTAGACTGGGATGACCCACCCGGTCCAGAAGGGGGGGGGGCGCCAGCCGCTGGCCGGAGACCCGGGTGAGCGGCTATCTCTTCCCGGCTCAAGCTCCCTCGTGCTTCGGGCCTCCGTCGGATCACCGTCGGTACCGGGTGTGATCGCAGGAGGTATCACTGCGTACCCCAACGGCAGGGGATCAATTTGGTCACCGGAGTGTGTCGCTGGATGGATTTGGCCCCCAGTTATCGCCGATTTTCATCCCTGAAGCAGGAGCTCAGACAAAGCATGTCTGATCCCTTCGGCGGCCTGGCCCCGCCCCCCCCCTCGCCTGGATTTTAAAGATTTCCTTGTCTGAGCAGTTCCTTTTTAATCTTAGAAGTTGACTTTTAGGAATACTGTTTAGCCAGCTTTTATGATGACAGCTATCTGTCTCAATAAAATTATTGACATGTACCTCTTTAAAGTGTGTTTTAGTGCATAATGTACTATTATTGATGTATATGTCTAAATCTAAAAAAGTAACATTGGTTTGACTAAAATCAGCTTTTAAAATGATACCGTTGTCGTTTTTATTTAAAAACTCTATAAGTAGTTTGGCAGTTTGAAGTGGACCCAGCTCTTACAGATGCCAGCTCTTAGGGGGGAGACTGAGTGGGCAGAGGTGGCACTGGGCATGTCTGAGATGCAATTAGCCTTATTGGCAACATGCCCATCAACAAAAGGTGAGTGTCACACCAGACAATGAGGGCAGTGTGTGTCTGTATCTGAATGTGTGGCTGTGTGTTTTTTACGTGTGTATGTGTATCAGTGTGTGTGTGTGTGTGTTACACTGAATATGTATATGTATATACATCTCAGCATTGAAACTTCAACACTACACACAAATACACCCCTGCATTCAAACATCAATACAGACACACTCCTACATTTAAAGCTAAATATTACATACAGACACACCCTTACATTCAAACATTAACCCTACATTCAAACATTAACACTACATACAGACACACTTCTACATTTAAAGCTAAACGCTATATGCAGACACACCCCTACATTCAAACATTAACACTACATACAGACACGCCCTTACATTAAAAAATGAACACTATATAGAGTCACCCTCTACATTTAAAGCTAATCATTACATACAGACACACCCTTACATTCAAACATTAACACTACATACAGACACCCCCTACATTCAAACATTAACACTACATACATACACACCCTTACATTCAAACATTAACACTACATACATACACACAGGAGGGTGACTAAAACATTTTGTATATGTGTGTGTTTGTTTGTATATACGTGTGTGTGTGTTTCTCTGTATGTGTGTATGTATGGGTGTCTGTATGTATGTGTGTTTGTATGTTTGTGTGTGTGTATGTCTGTCTGTGTGCCTGTATGTATGTGTATGAATGTATCTCTGTATGTGTGTGTGTGTGTTTGTATGTCTGTGTGTGTATTTGTATGTATGTGTGTGTCTGTATGTATGTGTCTCTGTCTGTATGTGTGTCTGTATGTATGTGTATGTGTGTATGTCTGTCTGTGTATGTGTGTGTTTGTATGTATGTATGTGTGTGTTTGTATGTATGTGTGTGTGTCTACATGTGTATCTGTTTGTCTGCATGTGTGGGGGGGCAACGTATGGGAGGGGGAGGGTAGACGTATGGTGGGGTGGCGGGGGGTAGATGTATTGGGGGGGCCCCAGGGCAGTTTTCGCACCAAGCCCCATGGTTTCTAGTTACGCCTCTGCACATACTCCATACAAAAACATGCTAACATTCAAATGCACGAACATTGTTCACTGCTAAATACAACAAGGATGGACAAATGGCAGATCCCCAGCTGGCAAAGCATTGTAGGAGTTGTATGACAGATGTACATCTACCTTTTGGTCATCCTTGAGATAGGGGCGGGCCCAAAAAATGTTTCACCAAGGCCTTCTTTACTTTAGTTCTACCACTGTTTGATACAGTGTGTGTGTAACTCAGCCAGCCCTGGGCAAGGCGTCTGGGGTTAGCATTCTCTGTGTGTTGACACCAAAGGAAAAAAATTCCACTTAACCGATATTGCCAGCCAGGAAGGAAGAATTCCAGCTTGCTGACTGACAGCCTAGGGAGGCGGTCCTACACACATACAAAATGGAATACAACATACACCTGGCAAGCCTCTTGCACACTCTAATGTTCTATATATCAAGGAAAGCACAGGATCTCACTTGCCACTGCTGTTTATATTCTGCTAAAATGTATCCACAAACTTCTAAGCAGAACATCAAATGTGGAATCCAAAGCATCCCTACAAACTGTGCAGACAGGAATCAATTAACCCTTAAATCCAGGTACAACTTTGTTAAAGTGAGAGAGGTCTGCGCAACAGACCAATAGATATTTATCTTGTCGTAGTATTATTGGATAACATTTTTAGCTAATGGGAATTACTGGATTTTCTAAACACTGTCTGAAGCTCATTTAAGATCATCTAAAGGATGGGTTATTCATGATTTCTTAAGGTCAGGTCTTCCCCAGCTGTGCCATTAACAATTCCTGCGTTACTGTCGATGACATTAGCTACGTTACACACAGGGCGACATCCACATTGATTTTTCCTGCCAACTCTGGCAATTACGCTATTCATTAGTTGTCACAAAATATATTTCAGCTAATTTCCAGTTACGCAGGCACTTCATTATCTACTTCTCGATGTCAATCAATACACAAACAGGAGGATGTGAACCTGAATCCTTCGGAATCCGAAAGAGGCATCGCTGTGTGTCTTGTGTATCAAACAACACAAATAAAGACAGCTGATTTTTTTTCTCTCTTATAATCTTTACATTTTAAATAATAGTTCTGATATCCTCGGTGCAGTGATAGGGGAAGCAGCTGGATTTTTTTTTTTTGTAAATCTCTTTTTTATTGAGGCATAAAAGTTTGAGGGTACAGAAAAGAAGAGTGGAGACAATAAAGTTTCATACATATCGGGGTCATTACAATACCATGTATATCATCTCTAGACATTTGTTAGCCTCATTTTATAATTTTTCCGTTTTTGTGCGCAGGGTTTAAACACATAATATTTGCCATGCCGCAACAGTTACAAACAGTAAAGCGTGAGAATTGTGGCATATGATGGTGCTGCACATTTTTAAGACGATAGGCCAATAAAGAGGGGCCATATTTTGTGTACATTTGTTATGCTAAAGAGGGTAATTCACATGCTAGGCTTGGTTCGTGCGGTTGCATGCTGTATATGTCGTGTTAGCCTAAGAGCTGGGTATCCCATAGGGGGTGAGCTAAGGCCTCATGATCGTGAGGTGTTTAGTCACCCGGTGTATTGGGTTTGGTTTCTCCTTACCTAGGGAGTAGCGAGGGGGGGAGGTGTGTGGAGAGGTTCAGGGTTCCCTCAGTGACTGTGCGTGGCAGTAAATTAACATTCTCTAGTTATGAGGGAATTCGCCACTGCTGAGACCCTAGCCTTGGCTGTGGTGCCTGGGGGTTGTCGTGTCTCCAGATTTATGTGAATGGGGTACAGTAACGCAAAGGTGAGTTTGGGATGGGGGAAGAGAAGGATAATAATATCATAGAATAAAACATCATCGGTTGAGAGCCGTATATAAAGTCCCAATCAGACAGTCCTATAAGTTGAGGACCAGCAGGTCATGCAAGCAGGTCGCCAATCTGGCAAATAGTCCTTCAGGTCGGGTCGTCACTCGAGCTGATTCCTGGTGCTGCAGCTCCCGCAGCTGTCGATCTCGGAATGAAGGCTGGTGCGTGTATCGGGTCCCAGATGGAAGTGGGGTGGGGTGCTCTTGCTTGTGTGTTTACCGGTGAGTGGTTTAGGCCCAGGGCTGTCAGGAACGGAGTTGCGTCTTCAATCGAGGTGAGCGTAAGTGGGCTGCCATTCATGGTCACTGTCAGGGATCCATTCATGCCCCATCTGTAGGCCATGTTGGCGGAGCGGAGAGTGCTGGTCACAGGCGTGAGCGTTTTACGCCATAAGAGAGTCGCCTTTGTGAGGTCCTGATAAAATGTCAGGGACGCCTCTTCGAAACTCAGAGGTGTTTTCCCCTTAATCGCCGTCATTATCAGGATTTTGTCATGGGCTGTGGCACATCGAAGAATGACATCTCTCGTCACCTGGGTGGAAGCCCCCGCAGGACCCGGTAGGCGGTAAATTCCAGCAATGTTTATTTTTTTTGCAACCGTCTGGGACAGGATGGAAGTCAGCAATCGTCTGACATAGTGGGGCAGTTCGTCTACCGTAACTGTCATTGGGATGCCTCTTACTTTGATGTTGGTACGGCGTTGACGGTCCTCCATGGCTGTGATTTGAGCAGTGATGGCCCTGTGCTGGGACCGGACCTGGTGCACTGTAGTTTGGAGCTCGGTCACCTGTAGTTGGAGATCTGCAATATCTCTCTCCGAGGTCTGTACCCGGTCCGTGATTGCTTTCATGTCCGTTTTTATGGGAGCGAGTTCTTTCGCCAGTATCTTATGAAAGTCCGTTAAGAGGACCTTCAGGTCGTGTCTGGTTGTCGGTGTGCAGTCGGCGGGTTCTGCAGGCGCCATCGGGTGAGTGGCTACCGATCTATCAGCCCCAGTTTGCTCGTCTAAGTGTGTAGAGGTGTTAGGCCGCGGGGTAGTGACAGGCCGCTGAGCCTCTGAAGGAGCGGGTTGGGGTGGCGCTGGCCGCTGAAACATAGTCCCAATATCCCTGTTATCCATCGCCGTGTTCTTCTGTGAGCGGCGGCCCATAGCTGGCATGTGGGCCAGGGTGTCGGGTAAGATGTGAGGGTAGTCGTCGCTCACCTGCCGCGTGAGCAGCGTCTCCAGGCCTGAGAGGGATAACGCGGGGTAGGCCCCAGTTCTCCTCTTCCGTCTTGGCTGGGTCTTTGGTTGAAAAAAGGGCATCTATCGCCTCAGGAGTCGATGCTCGTTGTGGCTGGCTACTTTTGCGGTCAGTATGGGTTCCCACTTTCGGGTTAGTTGCGTTTTTGGGTGTTTGCGCTGAGGAGCTCACAAGCATGGCGTCCGTGCAGGATGGTGGTCAAGCTCCGCCCCCGCAGCTGGATTTTTTAGGCCAAAACATATCTATAACACGGTAAATAGCAAACGAAATGCTCGATGGCCAATCATTACAACAATATCACAGCATGGATCGCCATAGACTACATAGAGAAATACAGAAAGGCAATCGACAGAGGAGACATTCTGTTCCAAATCTGGCTTCATCATGTTTAACATCGCGTACCTGTTGGGATTTGTTTTCTGTTTCTTTTTTTTTTAAATTAACGTTTCATTACATTTTTTTGTAGAAAGAAGGGTTATAAAAGGTCATACTTTACACCTGTGTCCCAAATATATTTTAACAGAAGTAGAATTGAAAAAATGTTTGCAAAAAACTATTTTTATGTTATCAAATTGTAATTCATGCAGTGAATAAGTTATGGTTATCAAGGCCGAGGGGGCACATTAAAGATAAGAACGCGTGACGGCGCTGAAGAAGGCCCATCCCCGGGAGCCAATTAAGTCAGGCAGTCCTGAAGTTGATAATGAAAGAATAATGGGGGAGGGAATATATAGTAGGATTTTGTATGGGAGGATAACATGGGACATGAGAAGAAGTGGATGTATGAGTCGAAGGAGTTCCAGAACTACCAGTAAAGAAGCCTGGTGATATTAGATATACCCGTTCAATAATTGGACGATTGTATCTGTGAAATCGAGAACTACAGTAAAGGCCGATGTATCCGCTCTACCAGAATAATCAAATCTGTTTTATAAATCGTTTTCCTAATCGCTAACAAAAGTGCATATTTTTTCATGTGAATCAACTCGGTTTTAGAAGTCCTCGCTATGTACTCTTAGATTGTGCCATATTCTCTTTATTGCACAGGGTAAAATAAGGTATAAAAGGTATATATCTACAGGCACAATAGATGGATACATGTAGTGTTTGGACGTGTTTACAATCAGTGTTGTTCTGCTCTCTTTATTGATTGTGTTCTTATCAGAGGCACATTTACTAAATAGTACTTGTAATTTATCAATTTAGGACTAATAATGTTAATAATCTGATAACATTTTTAATTCCTTTATCAATTTTCTATTATACCTGGTTTGTAAATAACAAAATTGTTGTCAAAAAAAATAAATGCTTACGCTAAGGTTTAAAAATATTAATAAACGCAAAACTAGCCCATGATGCAGTCAAAAGAATAAAATCTAAGAAAATAGATCGTGAGATAGTACCGAGTGAGTAAAATCCACGTATTACACTAATGCATAAGAAAGCAAAGCTTAAGGAATAATGCCTAACTATTCCATGAGTATTTAGTGAATTTCACTAAAGGAGGAGAGGGTTCTACTGGTAGCACCACTTAATTACCATTTCAACCAATCAAATCACAGGAGTTGTCCTTTATAAAAGTGGTTGTAAAGAAATGGGTTGTTGCAGGTTAGTGAGTCTCACTATAGTGGGAAAGCTAAGGAAGTCGCTCTTGAAGAACAAAACAAACGTATTTCTAAAATATAGAGGTTTGTAAGATCCGTGAAAACATGTTTTTTTTTTTTTACTAGGTTTTAGATAATAATGCGACAGAAGACGTAACCTATATACATCCCAGGACAACCTCTCACACCGTCGCACATGACTTATATAAAAACATGCCATTGATTGGAGTTGGCCATTATTGCTCTAAAAACAGGAACATAATTCTATAGAAAGCAGAGAGTTGTAGTTAGTACAAACAGTCCGATTAATTTGTGAGTAATTTTTGTTATGTACATTCTGTATGATTTGTAAAAATTCCACATGGAGCTAACTCTGAATTGCTCACATAATCATAAACATAAACATCCCGTGAGCTTTCTGGATCCCAAAATGTGTACTCTGCGGTTATCCACTGAGAAACAATATCCAGTATTCCTAGATTTGCACATGATTTCCCAGCACTTTGTTTTTCTAATCGTCTTAATCGTGTTCTCTTCTTAATGGTCGTGATGACCGTGCTGTGTTGAGATAATTTCTTAAAATATTCTGTTGCCAGGGTATGGGCTATGTTTCTAAGTTATTAGTGGCTTGCACAATATTTATTTGCTGTGGCTTACATTACTGTGCCACTATAACAGTTACAGGTTCTTGTGACTGTTGTCAAAATGACAATGACAAACAATCACACAGGGTTACTCACTAAAGTCCAACTGTCCCCATACCAAACGGGACAAAATGACGATCCTGGAAGGGTGCATGGCGTGCACCGTGCCCAGGCACCAGAAGCTGCACAGTGCAGACCAGGCCAATAGTTTCAAATCAGTAACCATGTGTGTCTGTCATTGAGAGTGTGTGTCACTGTGTCCATCAGTGAGCATGTGTATGTGTCTGTCAGTGAGTGTGTTATTATGTCTGTCAGTGAGTGTGTGTCAAATCAGTGATATTGTGTATCTGCCATTGAGAGTGTGTGTGTTTGTCAGTGAGTGTGTCTGTCAATAAGTGTTTCAAACCAGCGAGAGTGTCAGTGACTGTGTCTGTCAGGATGTGTTTGTGTCTGTTAGCGAGTGTGTCTGTTAGTGTGTGTGTGTGTGTCTGTCTGTGAGTGTGTCTGTTAGTGTGTGTGAGTCTGTCAGTGTGAGTTTCATATCAGTGAGAGAGTGTTTTTGTCAGTGAGTGTGCGTGTGTGTCAAATCAATGAGATTGTGTATCAATCTTTGACAGTGTGTGTCAATGAGTGTGTGTCTGTCTGTCTGTCTGTCAGTAAGTGTCTGTGTTTCAAATTAGTGAAATTGTGTTGCTGTCATTGAGCGTGTGTCTCTTAGTGAGAGTGTGTGTCTGTCAAGGAGTGTGTGTGTGTGTGTGTGTGTCCATCATTGAGAGTGTGTCCGTGTGTCTGTCAAATCAGTAAGTGTGTGTGCGTGTCTGTCAGTAAGAGTGAGTGTCTGTCAGTGTGTCAGTGAGAGTTTGCGTCTGTCAGTAAGTCTGGGCCTGACTACAAAAAGGGGTGAGGCTTACAGATGGAGAATTGGAGTCAGACATACATGTCTGGAATGGACATTTGCAAAGGGGAGGGGTTAGTAAAAATGACCCACCCTAGGATCACCCCTGCCAATCGGAATGCAAAATCCGGACATTGTTCACACTATTTAACAATGTTCTAATTTTGCAGAGTAGGCTTAACTAAACTTGAATGTGGTCTGGATTTCAGAACCAACCCGGATCTGAACCCGGATTGTTAATATCTCGGTCTGGATCTTTGTTATTATTTATTTATTTATAAAGTATCAAAATTAAAAAGACAAAGGTACAATACATCTGAGACAATACAAAATTTGACAAACACATACAGGAAACAAATACATTATTATGTTCCACCTCCATTTTTTTATTTAATAGCCCCAACCCACTGACCGCGTTGACATTGATCATTCACAGTGATCTGTCCACCCCTATTATTTAATTTAAAGCTTCCACCCGCTGCCCACAGCTCGGTGTATATGTTGGGGGAGGGACCTGGTCCCCTCCATTATTTTACAGGCCCTATCCACATGGGATGTGGCATTTTTGGGGGGTTTTGGTTTTATTAAAGGCAAAGATATGAACACTCGGATATTGCAGAGAATGCATATACAGTCCAGACTAAAACATTTACGAGTATGGTAAGTATGACATTCAGATACAGCGAGCCTCAGTTTGTTTTTTGTTTTTTTATTCTTTATTTTTGAGTGCAGAGTTAAATTCACGTTTCAGCAATGTCACATGACTTAAGAGAGATTAACAATATATCGCTTTGAGTAATCATGGTACGCTGCACTTATTTTTTATTTTTTTTATAAAACAAGGAGTAATAGGAAAATACAAACAGGCTTATCAACAATCAGAATAATCATGTCCTAGCTGGAATTGAGTGTCTGTAACTCTGTAGACTTGCTAGACATGTGGATAATAAATGAAAATAAAAATATAAATGAATGCACAGGCTAAAGAGGTGAACATGCTGAGTGAAATCATGCTAGACAAATTATATTCAGCCATATCACAAGCCATTAAGAGAAAAGGTGTGAACCACCCCCAGCAGAAGCCTACAAATTCAAGCAGTGAGATATATACTCTCAGCACATGTTTAGCATATAACTTGCCCAATCTAGTGTTATCACACCTTAGCATGCTTGGAGCACTGTGTAGGTCAGTCCCAGGGCATCCCTTCACCTGATGCCCTCAATGGGCCAAGCACAGCCCATCAACAGGGAGGGATACTTTGGGCCTTTGAGCACAGACCAAGTTGTCATCAGAAACAGGGCTCCCCGCAGCATTTCCAGCTCTGCAGGAGATCCAACCCTGGCCCGTGTCTGCAACTGCCTCTGTGTCACCTGGCAGTTCCTTCGACCTCGCCGCTTGCCTTGTCACCATCCCAGGGCCCCCACCGCGTTCAGTGCTGAGGACTCCTGTTGGTAGCCTGGAGCCAGTTGGCCGTGCAAGTGGTTACTCCTCCTCACACCTCTCCCCACGACAGTCCTCTTAGCAAACCGTGGTCCAGGCGGATAAGGGCTCACTGCAGGACTGGGGAGAGATAACCTCCTCCACTTCCTCTCCGCCCGTGTTGCACCGGGTCTTTGCCCAGCGGTTCTCAGTTTGGCTTTGTCTCGCAGTGGGAGCGGTAGGAGGGATGCTGTAGCACCAGTCCTCACCGTGCGTTGGTGGATCCGGGCAGGTAAGGCAGGAGTGTGGCAGCTGCAGCCCACACGGGACCAGAAATCCCGGCACAGCTCGTCAAATCTGGCCCTTAAATGCTTTACCCAGTCTAAGGCCTCTGGGTCTGTTGGTTGCTGCAGAGGCCCCAACGTGGCGGCCATCTTAGATTTGCAACTCGGTCACAGAAACAGCAGATATCAGGCTGTCTACTGATGGGCAGTGAACACACCTAGAGGGGACCAGGATAACCCCCACCTGTCCAGTAGGGGGTGACAGTGCAGCGGGTCCAAGTCTAGGGCTAGGGCATAAGGAGATCGCCCGCCTCTCCTATGTTTAGGCCCCAGTAGGCCGTAACAGGATCCTTGGGCACTCATTGGTGAAAATGTTAGATAAACGTTTGAGACCGCAAGCCCTGGGCTCCCCTGCTTGTGGATATATCAATCACAAGGCAAATTAGCCCCAGAATCAGGCTCAAAAAGCCAATTTTCAGCAAGAAATGCAAGCTATACACGTCTGACCAGCTTAATGGTCAGGCTGTGGCCCCCTGGATGTGGCATTTCTGGCAACTGGCAGCAATAATTGTTTAGTGAATCTTGTGCCCACTCCTGCCACATTGAAGGTCTAAAGCCTCCCTTATATGGGGGTCATATTAAGAAGCATTTTATCCAGACACCGCATGCCTGCAACCTCTTTTTACACATTGGATCGGGCCACTGAATTCCGACTGGACCTGGCTTTAATAAATACGACATTTGCCATTTGAGTTGCGATGTCTATTTTGTTGACTAACAATTATAGCCAAATTTTAGTCGACTAAAACTAAAACAATTCAGATGACTAAAATACGACTAAAACTAAAATAGTTTTTTAGTCAAAAGACTACAAGTAAAACTAAATTGAAATTGCCGTCAAAATTAACACTCTTCAGTTGGAACTCAGTCATTATCACCGGAATTTGTCCATCCAGAGAAAATTCACAATGTTTTAACCAAAGTGAATTTCAAATTCAAGGTCAAAACTGATCTAAATCAGCTCTGGTTTCAGGTTGGCAACTCTGGCCTTACATTCGAAATTGACTTTGAATTCTCCCTTTAATGAAGTAACCCAATGTGTAAGAATTTGGAAACTGGGAACTGGGAGTTATGTACAAAAACGATTGCATTCACTTATGCTTTTGCGCCAGTTTTTTTGGCAATTGTGCAATTTTCTTATTTATAAAACTTTTCATCGTTGAACAGGCACAATATATTAATAAAAATGAGTGATATCAGCAGGAAAAACAGGATAAATTCACAATTTGGAGAATTTGTATTCCTTATAAAAAAAAAGGAAAACCTGTGTCAGAAGAATCCACCTCTGTGAATGTTGTCAGAAAGAAAAATGACGCACTCCTTCACCGCTTTTTAATACATTCAGCGTTCCACTACTTAAAATGACGATAAAAGGCGCAAACAGGAAAAATGTGGCGCAGAAGAAGAGAAATATTGGCACAAACAATAGTGCGACAAAATTGTGCAATGTAAACAGCAATGCCACAGTAAATCATCTCTAATTTTGTCATAAGCAAAATCAGTGATAAATCCTGTGCTTTACGTGGTAAAAGGGGAACCCAGGTCGGGTGTTTTGGTTTATTTTGAAATAGAGGCTTCTCTGTTTTTCAGACTAAGGACCAACTTCAAAAATAGAACGTTTATTTGCTAAAAATAAAATTGTAAAGAATAAAAAAAAAAAACGCTAAATTTAGGCAAATAGTGCTGATTTGGAAAAATTGTCCAACTTAGCCGTAGTCACAGCTTTCATAGAAACAAAGAATGTGACGGCAGATAAGAACCATTCGGCCCATCTACTTTTCCCAAGCTTGACTATTTTTATCCAAAAATCAATAATTTGTAATTCAGCTCACTGTAAGTCATTGCTAATGAAGAAACCCCCAGATGTGCCCAAAGGTTTGGGGTACTAAGAAGAAAAACGACTACAGAGGATAGGCATTTTTTTGAGCAGATCCCCAATTTAAGGAGTCCTCGGATGATGGACATCCTTTATATCTGAAATGTTGAGATTTTTATTTTTTTTGCAAATCTAACGAAAAAATTGCAGCATTACAAATATATTTAAACTGGGAAATATATCCAACACAGCTATTTTGGCTTAACGTTGGCAAATTCAGTTTTCAATTTACTACACTTCACTATTTGGTGGGTAAACCGCTAAATAGTTTAAAACGCACTTTTATCCCATTAACAGCTCCAAATAACATTAGACTGTGAGGTGTCAGAGATGAACAATAATTCAAAACAGCTTCCAAGCTAAGCCTCTTAGTGGATGTTTAAATCTATCAGAAGGAAACAGTCTTAGCCTTACAGAATGTGTCTCAACGTTTTCAGATCAATTGGGATGGATGCAGTTAATAGAAAGAGCATTCAAACTGAAGAAGGAAAACAGAGGAATCCACTTATTAAAAAACTCAAATAAACTTTATTTATTTTTTTAAAATGTTTAAATTCTTTATTTTTGGCGTGCAGTGTTGGTTCAGAGGTAGATATTGGTTGTGCATATAAACATAGAGGGAAGACTTGCAGATATAACAAGCAACGTCTGGCTAAACTGCACTTATTTTTTATGAAGATATAAAGATGTATAACAATATATGTCAGCAGAGAAATTCGATAATACAGGGGCAAAGTCTGATTTTACTAACTGACCTGCCGCTTAATACATGAGTTGCGAGGTTAAGAGGGTAAAATGGGCAGAGCGCCCAAGAGAAAGCACATTTCCGCTTAACTGACAAGTGAAAGGTTACGGTTTCACCCTGGGGACCCCCTGACTTAAGCAAGAGATGAAAAATGCCCATCAGTAATATAAATGAAAACTAAATAGAAACATTAAAAAATCAAAGTAGATCATATATATGAAAAGACCTTGGTTAGGGCATAGTGAGCAGTAGCGGCAATATTCACAGGTCAGCCGACTCCTTGCAAGGCTACTGAACAGTCACGCTGTAGTCTGGCCTCCAGTGTGCTCCACGGCTCCGGTGTCAGCCGGAGAGGTACTCTTGCGTCGAGGCAATACATGCCTAGCAGTGGTGTTGGTGTCTCAAGGTGTGTGCCGACCTCCCGAGTCTCCGCCTGAGCAGGATTGTGTGAGCCACGGTCTCCTGGCTTGCGATGCTTTGCAGCTGCCGGTCCAGGCTGCCTTAGTTGTTGCCGCTTATCACAGGTACTCTCCCCAGCTGGAGCAGACACCTGAATCCCTTTCCAGTCTACCAGCCAAGCTCGGTCTCGGGGTCTCCTATGAGGCTGTCGCCTCTCTCGATAAACAGTGACCTTCCGAGGGTGAGTGAGACGCTTAGGGAATGATCTCATGGCATGCTGAGCTGAGACTTCGACACCTCGGCGCCCTCCATGTTTCTCTCTGCGTGAGCTTCTGTCTCTGCTTCATCAGTGCAGTGTCGGCTCCTTGCTGAGGAGATGCAGAGTGTTACGAGGTCTGCTGGGGAGTTGGTGCCAGAGGGTCTGTGTCAGAAATGTCCAGATGACAGGACAGCTTCGTCCAGAAGTTGGCAAACAGGCGATCCAGTTTTTCTTCAAGAGTAAGTTGTGGGTCTCGGTTTGATGCGGTGCACGAGGTGTCCGGCCATGATGTTTCCGGTAGACTTGTTTTTGCAGGTAAGTTGGAGTAGGTGTGTAGCCACTGTAGTCCTGGTGGAAGTTCCTGGGACATCCCTAACCAGCGGAGGAGAGGGGGAGAGCAAGTAAACGGGAGACCTCAAGTGAAGCGGGCAGTTACAGACTGTGGGATTGGCCGCCTGCCTCGTGCTGTCTGAGTAGGCCTCTCATATGCCGCAGGTCTATCCCTGTTGAAAGCCACCGATCTCGGTCAATATCACTATGGATGTAGCTGCAACAGGTACTTCCCTTCTCTGGGGCACAGTTACAGCTGAAATTCCGGGCTTGATTGAGTGAATCTGGCTGCATAAAAGCGTTTAAGTATGGAGCATACAAGAAGTGACGGTCAGCATGGCTGCTAGGCCTCGCCCCTGAATAAACGTTATTATAATGGTTACAAATTGACACATAAGATGGCAAACTGATAAGCAAAGTGTACGTCTAGCTTAAAGGAACACTCCTGACCCCTAAAGAACTTTGTCTTGCTAAAATTCTTTATGTGGGAGAGTGTGTCCGCTTTTTTTCATTTAACAAAAATGCAGATTTCAATCGAAACTGCCACTTTTATAAATTAACCTTGTTACACCCCCCTGGTTGCAAAGATTTCTCATTGAGCTGCATTTAAAAGCTCTTGAGACCAATCAGCACGACATATCGGTGATCCAGTGTGCCAAGGTAGTCAATGACACAGGAGCAAGAGGGTGTACATAGGATTTCAAATGTTGGCTTATAGAAGGAGATTGTAAATGTGCAGTCACATCCAGTCAAGCAGGCTAGAATGCAAAGTTTAGGCTCACCTGGAAAGACACAGGTAAAAAATTGATTTAGTAGGATGAGGCACCATAAAGGTGACCCCCAATATGTTAATAAAAAAGTAATCCTCGTCCAAAGCCCAAACATCCATGACCTGCCGAAAAGAAACCAAACAGAACTTGTTGGACAATTGTCAGAGAGAAAGGGAATAGTTTGATGTCCAAAAAATTTCCCAAAACTAGGTATACGTTGGCTGTGGACAAATCTCTAGCATGTAAGCTCATCGAGCAGGGCCCTCAACCCCCTCTGTTCCTGTACGTCCAGTGGTCTGATCTCAATTATGTGTCTGTTAGTCCACCCATTGTACAGCGCTGCGGAATTTGTTGGCGCTATATAAGTAATAAAATAATAATAATAATAAATGAATACCCCAAAGTAGCTGACATACCAATGGGTCCCAACCTATCGGAATTTTCAGAATATTCTTAATTGGAACATGACAGCCCAATAAAAAAAGATTCACCGAACGATAGGACATGCCATACAAGAAAAGTTGAGATTAAAATTTATTTATTTTTTTTAATTCTTTATTTTTCTCATGCCACATATTACTTGTACACTAGTATAAGCCACAGGTCACAAGAGAGAGATGCAAAATGGTAAACATAGTATCGTTGACAATATTTTGCTTAATTGATAATGGTAAAGACTGAAAGGTGAGTGAGTTTGTGACATGCGTGGAAGTGTGGGATGAGGGTTTTTTAATATAGAAAGGAAGGTGAACTTCTTAGATGTCGTTTAGTGTTACCCCTTATAGTGAGTTAGTGATAGTCAGGAGGTCTTGGCGAGTGTTCATCACTTACGGGGGCACCGCCTCCCATGTGTAATAGTATAAGGAGAAGTGGATCGTGAACCCGGTAGGGTCTTACTGGAAGGGGTGGGGGGGTAGGTCGCCTATGGCGATGAGCAATGTAAAGTATGAGGGGACTTTCCGGTCGGGTCTCCAAGCTATTTGCATGCTGTAACGTGGAGGTGTAGGAGTGACCCCCGGTATGTGACTGTGTGTACAGCAGAGTTTGGCACAACTGTGGTTTATCAGGTCAGAAAAGAGGAGAGAACGGAAATAACAAATAAAAGATAACCAAAAGTGAAAAAAATTAAACACAATTGAAAAATAAGGAAGCAAAAAACCGAACAATCAAAGGAGAACATCAGTAGCTAATAGGTACAGTTCGGTGGTGTTTTTGTATAAGTCCCGGTGTGATGGGAGGCTGTCGCGGCTAGAGTGTCTTCCTGCCAATCGGTCACGGCCTTGGGAGTCAAGTTAAGTCTTTGGATGCCGATGGGACTTGAGCCGAGCGGGGTGTGAATTCCAGGATCTTAGCCGGGTCTATGCGTGCTAGTCCTGAGCTATTAGCTGCACTCGAGTTGAGGAGCCCCAGCTTTCTCAGTTGGTCTTCGAGTTCCTGAGGAGTGCCCACACTGTATTCTTCCCCCAGTGCCTGGAACCGGAGGGTTCTTGGGAGCCCCCACCGATAAGGGATGTCGTTCGCTCGCATGAGCTGCAGATGTGGGCGCAGAGAGCGGCGCCAGGCCAGCGTGTTCCTGGTAAGATCCGGAAATATCTGCAGTGTGGCTCCCTCAAACGATATCGGAGTCTTCCCTCTCACTGCTGAGAGGAGTAGGGCCTTGTCCTGCATTGACTGGAATCTGACAATGAGATCCGGTGTTGCGGATGGCGGTGCGCCCGCCGGTTTTCGTATGCGGAACATACCGTCGAGGTTTATTGCCTTTGCCTGTTTGTGAGGCATATACGCTGCTAGAAATCTCCGCAGGAAATGAGGTAAGTCCGATGTCCCCAGTGCCTCAGGTACACCCCTAAGCTTGAGGTTATACCGTCTCCGCTTATCCTCTATGGCATCAAGCCTGCTTGTGGTGTTGAGGTGGAGTTGCTCTAGTTCCGCGACTCTCTTCTCCACCGTGGATAGTCTGGAGTCGTGGGTGCTGTGAGCCACCTCCAGTTGGGCGATTTTCGTTGTTGCGTTTTCAACGGTTTTTTTAAAGTGGGCCATATCTCCTGCAATATTGGTGCGGAGCTCCGCTAGCATTGTTTTTAGCTGAGCGGCGGTGACTGGCTCCCTGTCTTCCAGCTTGCGTGGCCTAGAGCCCGTGGGTAATCTGAGGGCAGCACTCTCCTCTGGCTCGGCGAAAAAATCATCGGAGGAGTATGAAGATCCCTCCTCGAGGGACGCCATCTTGTCCCATGCGGCCTTCTGTGTACTGCGGAGCATCTCACCGATGTCCCGGCTGGGTACGTCTTTGTCAGCCCTGGGTTTCTTATTTTTCCGACCCATATCGGTTAAGGAGTGTTGGGGAAGGTTTTTAGTCGTGTTGTGTGCCAGATAGTCCCCCTAAAACAGCCTTTTAGGGCAGCTTATTGCAGAGCTCGGGAAAAGTGTGGCCGTTCTGGTTCACAGCTAGGCTCCGCCCCGAGATTAAAATGTTTTAATGAAAAACAGGAGACATAAAGGGATCAAAATCCCTTGCACCATTTCTTCCAAGTAACGATATAGTTGCGTATGGTGCCAGTGACCCATGAGTTACAAAGGAGGTCCTGAGAAAGTTGTGATAGGCCCTCAAGTCGATACAGCAGGATGAGAGGATGACGATTCCCTGCCATTCCAAGCAAAAGAAGAAATGATGGAAGACAGGCTGAGCAGGTTCAGAAACCATGGTTGAATCCTCTACAATAGAATTGGAAGTTCCACAAAGACCTGAAGATAGCAGATTCAGTGAATAACCCAAGCTATCAAAGTTAGTTGAAGTAATGCATCTACTGCTGCGCAATCCTGATCCTGAAACCAGCTGAAGAATACAGTTGTATGTCTGTTCAGCCTTGAGAAAATAGTCTCATGTCCAGCATACAATCGCTGTCATCTCTCCAATGTTGGGAACACCAGTCAGCCGTGACATTGGTATCCCCCGGTAGATATTCCGCTTGTAGCTGAATGTTCCTCTGGAAGCAAAACTAGTACAATTGTTCGGTGGAATCTGTAAAAAATTGAAGACCTTCAGAGCCAGACTGCGAATTGCAAATAATCTGGCTATTAGCATAAGGCAACTGATGTGTAACAAGGACTCCTCTGTCAACCACACCCTGCTTGTTGATCTTCCTCTGCCTGTGGCACCCCTGCCTCAAAGCCTGGTATCAGACTTCAACAAAAAACCTTGGATGGCGACTGAAGATCGTTTGACCATTCCATGCCTCCATGTGAAGTAACCACCATTAAAGTTTGGTGTGAACATCTGATATCAGAGAAATCAGTTGGTCATACGACGTGGCCCAGCAAAGACATTCTTCTTTGAGTCGTTGCATGGCTCGATAGTACAGGGAGGATGGCAGCAGACCCACCATCCTGGCCAGAGAGTGAAGGGGAACTGAAGATCAACGCAGAAGACATCTGATTTCTTTTCTGATAAGCAAAATCTTGGGCTATGGTAGCTTCAGGACAGATTGCAAGGCGTTGACCTCGAACCCCAAAAAACTGACCTCTTGGGCGCGGGTCAGCACTGACTTACGTGTTCACCACAAAGCCCAGAGTCTGCAGAAGACCAACCACTATGTCCGTCTATTTGGCCAGCAAACTAGGGTCCTTAGCGAACAGAAGAATGTAGTCCAGGTAAATGATCAAACTAATCCCCTGACTGCGGATATGTTCCATCACTGGCTTCATGAAGCAGCATGGAGCAGAGCTCAGCTTGAACATGCTTGAACTGCCAAGTCTGATTACTTCCCATTATTGCAAAGATATTTTTGGCAATCTGGGTGTATTGAGACCACGAAGTACGCATCCTTTAGATCCAGATCATGAACCAATTCAAGGGTTGTAACACATTGCTGAGCAGATGGATTCCCTCCATTTTGAAGTGACGGCATCGTAAAAAGAAATTTAGCTCTTTCAAATTGATCACGGGTCTGAAATATTATGTATTGTTTCTCACAAGGAAATGCTGGCGTTTATATACCTCGTATTTCTGTTTTCCTATTGGTTGGTTTATGTCCTGTCTTAAAATGACTCATATCATGTGTAATTAGACTAATATAGGGATACACACGACAAGGGAGCAGCGGCTCTGTAAGAATCAATATTTACTCTATATCACAACATTAAAACCTTTTTGCTTGTTGGTTTCACAAATCGAAGAAAATGATACACAGTAGTTATCAAGTTACACGTATCACTTATCATTTTACATTTATTGCATTTCACTGTTACCCTTTTTACACATTTGGACTTTTAATGCAATAAATCCTCAGACACTGAGTTTAATTTTTGAGCTCACTGTTTCATTATTCTATAAATTATCACTTCTATTTATTTAGCATATTCTACATCTTTTGAGAAACAGCAAATGTTCTCAGAAAACAAGGAAAACCTGGTTTATATTCTGCAGTGCTAATTATCACGGACTTGTCTGTGCTGAGACGGACCTCAATATCACACTGTTCTGTTTTTGCGATGAGATGAATACCCACACGATGGGGGGAGACATGGATCTGACAAATCACAAATGGAGTTTTAAGAACCTGAGAAGCTGTGCAGAGTCAGTGACACTGCTGAAACAAAATAATCTAAGAGCACACTGGATCACACGGGGTCCACCACACTGATTGTATTGTCATAGCACATCTCATTAGTTACAATGCTCAAACCGTCAATTCTTTAACCTCTCTACTACAAAGTTAGTTTTGTTAAAAATGAACTAATTGTGTCAAATCTATTTCAAACATGAAACACGTATATAGCACAGAAAATATTCAGGTGGATCTAAAAATAAATGACTTATGTAATGGATGCCTCTGTTCCTGGGGCTTGGAGGCCAGCTTTCTCCCCACAGACTGTGGACCTTGTCCTCGAACCCTCTACAAATACCCAGAGGGCTATTTGTCACAGTAGGGAGGTGGTATGGAGAGCCCTTATGAATTATTCCCTGGCACCTCTGTCTGTTCAAGACACAGCCAGATGATATTATAATTAACCTGAGCTGAACTAATTATTGGTTATCAACCCTTATTTGGTGGTGCCAGTGAGTGAACTGTCATTGTTCTGTGGGTTACACCAAATTTTACCAATACAAATTCTCTTGTATATAAATATGTGCAAACTCTTCCAATAAAGTACTTTTTTTTACCCGCACTAAGTCTCGACTAATGTATGGGCATAACAGCTTTACTCAATACTGTATTCTATGCCTAGGAGGGAAATTAGCAGAGGTACCTGCCTTGAGTACCTGAGTTCTGCTATAATGTAAATGTATCCAATTATTTTAATGTTTTTTTATTTATTTGTTAATTTTTCCCCAGAAATGTTTGGAGGAATAATGAATATAGAGATGATAGAGTATGCTGTATCCAGACACAATAACCAACTCAGTGAGATGATATGCTCAATCCTATTTCATTGTCAATAAATTAACAATATGAATTACCTGAAGGAAAACAAAGAATAAATTAATGTATACAATGAGTAGATTTTTTTTTTTTAATTCTTTATTTCATTTGTACAAAAACAGAACAAAAAAATAGGTAGCGGGTAACAGACCAGATAACTGAACCCGATTGAACAGTCACTAGCCCTGAACAAAATGGGACAGTCACAGTCTGGTCCCGCTTTCCTATTGTACCGCAAGGAGACTCCAGGGGTCTCCAGGGGCTTAACCCCTAAACTATATGAATGCAAAACAAAAACAGTTGCTAAAGGTCTCAAACTAGAGTAAGTAATGAGACCCTAGGCATACCTGGATATACGTATAGTAATTGGAAAAGTAAAAGATGTACATAGATACTAATAGCCGGATCCCCCCAGCCAGGGAGGAAAGTGTTACAGAAGTAGTAAATAAATAAATCAATCAAATTAAATAAAGTATATACAAAAAATTCCAATCTCTACTGTCTGATGGGTCTGGGATATAGTCAAACTGCAGAGGACTATTATGGGATAGAGGGAAAAAAATAAAAAATCCTTTAATGTTAATAATGAATAAATATATCCATATCCCTGCCCCTAATGCTTACCCAGCCATGTATATATAACCATTGCCTGTTACAAGCTAGGGCTTAGACCTAATACGTAATGGTATAGTATAGGTCCTCAGCTCTCAAGCAGAGATACAGTTGAATCAAACGAAAATATTCAGAAAATCAATGATACAAAATTAAACTGTATGACAGGGGTAATGCAAGCAGGCAATAAAGCAAAATAGGGAGAGAGAAATGTAGAAAAGAGTAAGAGGTCAGTGCTAAATGTACTGACAAATGCTTTATAGAGCCTCTCTCCCTTTTCAGCTAACTAGACAGACATAGTAGAGAAAGAGAAAAACAAATTAAAAATGGTGATTTAGAGCATAATCAAAGTGCTCCACACCCAGAGTGTTTAGTCAGTGCCCATGTGAGAAACAAAGAAAAGTTAATGCTAAGAAACGCCCAACGCGCGTTTCGGTGCCTATGTCATGCACCTTCGTCAGGGTCCCTTTGGGCGTTTCTTAGCATTAACTTTTCTTTGTTTCTCACATGGGCACTGACTAAACACTCTGGGTGTGGAGCACTTTGATTATGCTCTAAATCACCATTTTTAATTTGTTTTTCTCTTTCTCTACTATGTCTGTCTAGTTAGCTGAAAAGGGAGAGAGGCTCTATAAAGCATTTGTCAGTACATTTAGCACTGACCTCTTACTCTATTCTACATTTCTCTCTCCCTATTTTGCTTTATTGCCTGCTTGCATTACCCCTGTCATACAGTTTAATTTTGTATCATTGATTTTCTGAATATTTTCGTTTGATTCAACTGTATCTCTGCTTGAGAGCTGAGGACCTATACTATACCATTACGTATTAGGTCTAAGCCCTAGCTTGTAACAGGCAATGGTTATATATACATGGCTGGGTAAGCATTAGGGGCAGGGATATGGATATATTTATTCATTATTAACATTAAAGGATTTTTAATTTTTTTCCCTCTATCCCATAATAGTCCTCTGCAGTTTGACTATATCCCAGACCCATCAGACAGTAGAGATTGGAATTTTTTGTATATACTTTATTTAATTTGATTGATTTATTTATTTACTACTTCTGTAACACTTTCCTACCTGGCTGAGGGGATCCGGCTATTAGTATCTATGTACATCTTTTACTTTTCCAATTACTATACGTATATCCAGGTATGCCTAGGGTCTCATTACTTACTCTAGTTTGAGACCTTTAGCAACTGTTTTTGTTTTGCATTTATTTCATTTGTGCATCAGATAACAGTAGTCATGCAGAGCCAGGACAGCATCTGCAGGCATTTGCATAGGTTGACAAATACGTGGCAGCGTAAACGGCACATTTTTTTTTTTTTTTAATGACATACAAGAAACAAACTCGTGTAATTAGAATGTATAAGCTTACAGTGCTTGATAGGTACATAGACTTAAAACAGTGTCAAAAGTAAAGATCGCGCTCAGACGCTTTATATGCTTAAAGTTGCTTAAAGAATATGCTTAAAATACGCTTTGAAATTTGCCTGGCATATAGTAATATAGTGAAGATCGCGCTTCAGCGCTTGTTATGCTTAAAGTCGCTTAAAATATGCTTAGAATACGCCTTGAAGTTTGCCTGGCATATAGTGATTTAGTAAAGGTCGCGCTTGACATAAAAGTGTAGGATTAACACCCAACCAAGAAAAACCGTAAACGCTTCATACGTTAAGAGGCTTCAATGCGAGAAAATAGACTGCACTTCTATATTGTTGGTTTACGCCTTTCTGCGTCTAGGTGAAGTGTATGCAAAATATAACCGCTTATTTATAAGTAGAAGCTTATGGAAAAACAACATATAAAATGATTTCGCTTTAAATGACAGGCACCCACTGGGTTAACTACGTGGCTAAACAGGAGAAACTGTGGTATTAGTCAAAGGCTAGTAGAACAAGTATGCCAGATTGTGTAACCACCTTAACCTAACCCAGTGTTGGCGTGGCATAGCCTTAATTATAAACCTGCTGGTGGTCATTAATGCAGTTCTCTTGGCATGTATATGGACCAGTCCCGGATCAGCCGACCCCGCACATGGGCCATTTGGGATAGACAGTCTCTGCAGCTGGGGAGGGCCAGGGTTCCTCTTTGGCTTGATCGTGTGCGGCAGTTAGCTGTGCTGTGGCTTGGTAGGTTGCTGTATTCCACGATTGCAGAGTAGAGGCTTGCTGGTCTAAGGTGCTATGTCTAGGTGCTGTGCCGGGGCTTTGTGGCTGCCTGGCTGTTTTGCTTGTGTGTGAGTGGTGGCCTGCACCCAGTGTGCTCCGAACTTTCGTCCGCCGCCATTGCGTTTTGGTCTGCTTGTCCCCTCCGAAGGCCCGCAGTGGAGCTCCGTAGTGGCGTCGGCGGGTGTCAGGACGGATCCATGAGGAGACCATCTTAGCCGCTTGAAGGTACAGCACCCCTCTGTTGCATAGCATCATGTAGAACTTTGAGCAAAGTCGGTCCAGTGCTTCTAGGTGCTGTGAGTGTGGGTAGCTGTCTGCGTGCTCCTGCTCTGGCTCTTGCTGGGCGGCCATTTTAGGCATGCTCAGGCACCCTTTGTCTTGGTCGGCTAATTAGCCTTATTTCTCAGCTTCAAATTGTGTCCGCTTTTCTGCTATGGACCGGGATGACCCCCACCGGTCCAGAGGGGGAGCGGGGTAGGAGACCGGTATTTATTCTGGGGGTTCCGGCGTCGAGGAGAGCGGACGCCTCTCCCCGGCATCCACTCCCGCAGGCCGCAATTTGTGTGTCGGGTCACCGGCTCCGACAGGCTCAGGAGAAGGCTCCTCCGGTGCTATGGTGCACTCCCGTCTCGGGTGGCACACCCCGATGGGTGTATGAGCTCTGTGGCCTCCGGTATCGGCTTTTTTGCTGTCCGCCCGGCGGGAGCTCTTTCCCCGCACGTCCGTGCAGCTTGGCGGTCAGACTCCGCCCCTCACAATGAGTAGATTTAATGACATGACAGTAAATAACCAAGCAAGTTAAAGAAAATTCTCCAAATATAATAATACAGGCGTCAAAATTCTTTATTAAATCCTGTGTACTTGTAGATTTATTTATTTTTATTTTTTTACTAAAATATTTTCCAATATCGCTAAATATTTGTTCTGCAGGTGGTGACCACAGACCACTTATCAGTTCCTATGCTTCCTGGCTCCTATGCTTCCTGCTTCCTGGCTGATGTTTTGGTCACTTTTGAATGCTGGTGCTTTCACTCTAGTGGTAGCATGAGACGGAGTCTACAACCCACACAAGTGGCTCAGGTAGTGCAGCTCATCCAGGATGGCACATCAATGCGAGCTGTGGCAAGAAGGTTTGCTGTGTCTGTCAGCGTAGTGTCCAGAGCATGGAGGCGCTACCAGGAGGCAGGCCAGTACATCAGGAGACGTGGAGGAGGCCGTAGGAGGGCAACAACCCAGCAGCAGGACCGCTACCTCCGCCTTTGTGCAAGGAGGAACAGGAGGAGCACTGCACGTGCCCTGCAAAATGACCTCCAGCAGGCCACAAATATGCATGTGTCTGCTCAAACGGTCAGAAACAGACTCCATGAGGGTGGTATGAGGGCCCGACGTCCACACGTGGGGGTTGTGCTTACAGCCCAACACCTTGCAGGACGTTTGGCACTTGCCAGAGAACACCAAGATTGGCAAATTCGCCACTGGCGCCCTGTGCTCTTTACAGATGAAAGCAGGTTCACACTGAGCACATGTGACAGACGTGACAGAGTCTGGAGACGTCGTGGAGAACGTTCTGCTTCCTGCAACATCCTCCAGCATGACCGATTTGGCAGTGGGTCAGTAATGGTGTGGGGTGGCATATCTTTGGGGGGCCGCACAGCTCTTCATGTGCTCGCCAGAGGTACCATTAGGTATGCTCGCCTTGTGCTCGCCTGACTACCATTAGGTACCAAGATGAAATCATCAGACCCCTTGTGAGACCATATGCTGGTGCGGTTGGCCCTGGGTTCCTCCTAATGCAAGACAATGCTAGACCTCATGTGGCTGGAGTGTGTCAGCAGTTCCTGCAAGACGAAGGCATTGATGCTATGGACTGGCCCGCCCGTTCCCCAGACCTGAATCCAATTGAGTACATCTGGGACATCATGTCTCGCTCCATCCACCAACGTCACGTTGCACCACAGACTGTCCAGGAGTTGGCAGATGCTTTAGTCCAGGTCTGGGAGGAGATTCCTCAGGAGACCATCCGTCACCTCATCAGGAACATGCACAGGCATTGTAGGGAGGTCATACAGGCACATGGAGGCCACACACACTACTGAGCCTCATTTTGACTTGTTTTAAGGACATTACATCAAAGTTGGATCAGCCTGTAGTGTGTTTTTCCACTTTAATTTTGAGTGTGACTCCAAATCCAGACCTCCATGGGTTGAAAAATTAGATTTCTATTTTTTAATTTTTGTGTGATTTTGTTGTCAGCACATTCAACTATGTAAAGAACAAAGTATTTCAGAAGAATATTTAATTAATTCAGATCTAGGATGTTATTTTTGTGTTCCCTTTATTTTTTTGAGCAGTGTATAATCTAATTAAAACTTACCTTATAAGTCCCCTGTAGGCGGAAGAGTGAACACCTACATACAGTTAAAAGAAAAAGTATGTGAACCCTTTGGAATGATATGGATTTCTGCACAAATTGGTCATAAAATGTGATCTGATCATCATCATCTAAGTCACAACAATAGATAATCACAGTCTGCTTAAACTAATAACACACAAAGAATAAAATGGTGCCATGTTTTTATTGAACACACCATGTAAACATTCACAGTGCAGGTGGAAAAAGTATGTGAACCCCCAGACTAATAACATCTCCAAGAGCTAATTGGAGTGAGATGTCAGCCAACTGGAGTCCAATCAATGAGATGAGATTGGAGGTGTTGGTTACAGCTGCCCTGCCCTATAAAAAACACACACCAGTTCTGGGTTTGCTTTTCACAAGAAGCATTGCCTGATGTGAATGATGCCTTGCACAAAAGAGCTCTCAGAAGACCTACGATTAAGAATTGTTGACTTGCATAAAGCTGGAAAGGGTTATAAAAGTATCTCCAAAAGCCTTGCTGTTCATCAGTCCACGGTAAGACAAATTGTCTATAAATGGAGAAAGTTCAGCACTGTTGCTACTCTCCATAGGAGTGGCCGTCCTGTAAAGATGACTGCAAGAGCACAGCGCAGACTGCTCAATGAGGTGAAGAAGAATCCTAGAGTGTCAGCAAAAGACTTACAAGTCACTGGCAAATGCTAACATCCCTGTTAGCGAATCTACAATATGTAAAACACTAAATAAGAATGGATTTCATGGGAGGATACCACAGAGGAAGCCACTGCTGTCCAAACAAAACATTGCTGCACGTTTACAGTTTGCACAAGAGCACCTGGATGTTCCACAGAAGCACTGGCAAAATATTCTGTGGACAGATGAAACCAAAGTATAGTTGTTTGGAAGAAACACACAACACTATGTGTGGCAAAAAAGAGGCACAGCACACCAACATCAAAACCTCATCCCGACTGTAAAGTATGGTGATGGGGGGCATCATGGTTTGGGGCTGCTTTGCTGCGTAAGGGCCTGGACAGATTGCTATCATCGAAAGAAAAATGAATTCCCAAGTTTATCAAGACATTTAGCAGGAGAACTTAAGGCCATCTGTCTGCCAGCTGAAGCTCAACAGAAGAAGGGTGTTGCAACAGGACAATGACCCAAAGCATAGAAGTAAATCAACAACAGAATGGCTTAAACAGAAGGAAATACGCCTTCTGAAGTGGCCCAGTCAGAGTCCTGACCTCAACCCGATTGAGATGCTGTGGCATGACCTCAAGAAAGCGATTCACACCAGACATCCCAAGAATATTGCTGAGCTGAAACAGTTCTGTAAAGAGGAATGGTCAAGAATTACTCCTGACCGTTGTGCACGTCTAATCTGCAACTACAGGAAACGTTTGGTTGAAGTTATTGCTGCCAAAGGAGGTTCAACCAGTTATTAAATCCAAGGGTTCACATACTTTTTCCACCTGCACTGTGAATGTTTACATGGTGTGTTCAATAAAAACATGGCAACATGTCATTCTTTGTGTGTTATTAGTTTAAGCAGACTGTGATTGTCTATTGTTGTGACTTAGATGATGATCAGATCACATTTTATGACCAATTTGTGCAGAAATCCATATCATTCCAAAGGGTTCACATACTTTTTCTTGCAACTGTATATAGAGAAATACTATAGTGATAGGAATATAGACTAGTATTCGTAGTGATACAATGTTCCTTTAATCAGCTTCCTCTGCCGTGTAATTTGATTGATGGCTGAAGTTAGCCAACAGTCAAGTTTAACTTATAAATCAGGCTGCTAAATAAATGAAAGCTATGTATATTCTGAATAATTCCTAAATAGCTTTAAGAAAGGAAGTCCCTGACCAGTAATGCTAGTATTCTATTACTTTAACAATTAACTTAAAAAGTGATATATTTTATGGAAAACCCACGTATTTTGGTAAATCTTGCTAAATACAAAAAATGGCATATTCACAGCATCTGCATCATTTCACTAATTCTATCACATGAATGCAGTCAATAATGGGTCCTTTCAATATGTCCATCTGTCCGGCAGTTTGTTCTCAGACTCTGCGTTGGTGGCTTCTGGTTTCTCAGTGAAGCTGCAATGAAACAAGACGTGTGCTGGGATTTTGTGTTTCTCCTGAGTTACAACAAATCGTGTTTCGATAGTTTGATTCTTTGTCACTGTAACAAGGCTGCAACCTGCCAGATCCGATTTGGCACGAGATCGCTCTACCTGAGATACGTGGGAACAACATGCCTTTGTTAGAGGAAAGAGTGTTCTCTTTAACGGTGAAAGTTGAATATAAGGGTAGAAGGTAAGAACCTGAGTCCCTTTATTTTTTCAAGTTTAACCCTTAGTCTACCAGAGAGGACATGCAGAATTATTAACTCTAGAAGTGCCGTAGGGTCTCTGCAATCTATAATCTGTGTGTTCAGGCAGAGGGAGCCTGTCAGTGTGGTGCTCCACAGCCGGAGTGACCCCATTAGTATATGGTTTATAATGGGTCACTCCGAGCTATATAACAGTCCAGACTCCTAGGTATTGTTGCAATAATCTCCTCATCTCCCTGAATACATTGAATGATAGGGAGATTGTCAGAATGTAACAGTAATGTATGTATACCAGCATTGTACTCATATAGAGTAAGCACAGTAACTCCAAACATCTGTACTATATAGTTTATATAGTACTTGGATGTATTTACTATTTAGTATGCTTAGAGCCCTTTTTTCTTCCTCTCGCTGCCCATCTGTAAACTCTCCTTTCCTCCTCGCCCTCTCTGGTGTGAGCTCTCCTTTCCTCTTCGCTCTGACTGACTGTGAGCTCTCCTTTCCTCTTCGCTCTGACTGACTGTGAGCTCTCCTTTCCTCCTCGCCCTCTCTGGTGTGAGCTCTCCTTTCCTCTTCGCTCTGACTGACTGTGAGCTCTCCTTTCCTCTTCGCTCTGACTGACTGTGAGCTCTCCTTTCCTCCTCGCCCTCTCTGGTGTGAGCTCTCCTTTCCTCCTCGCCCTCTCTGGTGTGAGCTCTCCTTTCCTCTTCGCTCTGACTGACTGTGAGCTCTCCTTTCCTCCTCACCCTGCCTGGCTGAAAACTCCATACATTACTATTACTTATGTACCTGACTAAAGAAGCTATTCAAGTACCATAATCACTAAGGCCTGCTGTAGTGGTTATGTTATCTGAAGTTGGGGAACCCAGGTAAGTTGGAGCCATCCCACAGCAAGATGTCAAACCATTTTAATGTGATTCGGCCGCTTACCTTGATCCCACTGGGCTCTGGCACTACATTCACTGCATCTGGAATGCACATTGCTCTGAGGAACACAGCTGGCTGTGCTTACAGAAACATCTGTCCTATCCTTCTGGAGAAGACCAGATGTGGTCCAGGGCCTGCGGGACCCAGGTCATTTGTAACAACATGCTAAACAGTTTGACATCTTAGCGTTGATGGCACAAGGGAAGCCAGCGGTAGTGGTTATTGTGCTTTGTTATGTTCCTTTAAATTCCGGTATCAATAATATCGGTTGACAGTAGCGATACCTGGCTGAAGATTCCCCTTAAAACATAACTTGCATATTGTGCACCGTGTATCTGAGGTGCAATATGGACAACACATGGCTGGGCCTGCAGATAATTCCCAGCATTCCCCAGGACTGCAGGTATCACCTGACAAGGCAAGTGTCAGCGACATACACCGGCCATATATTAAACGTGAGAGTCACTAGTAAAGCCAGGTCTTAATCAATCAATATTAAATCATATTGCTTGATTTTTAATTCTTCTATCCAACCTGTGTTTCTTATTAAACAGGGACAGCGAAAAGTATAACTAGACATTGTACCAGGCTGGCCAAGCAATACAGGAGTCGCAGTTCTACAATAGCTAGAGGTCTACCCTTTTTGACCTGATATGTGATTTTTAACATTGTAAATTATTGGCATTCTAAAACACCGTGCTGGCGCATTGATAACCTGACTCCTTAATTGCACTGCTTAAAAGTGTATGTTAAAGGATTTAATGGTGCAACGCTAATAACGGTGTGAAAACATTGTGTCAATTCTTCTGCAGCATCTGCATTCATTAAAATGTCACAGTTTGTGCCCATGCATCTTCTTAGCATTAAGGATGTGTGCCTTATTATTAATATTTCCATAGAAATGAATGTATAAATCCCTGGATAGCAGCAGATTACCCCGGTCATTATATTTACTGTGCTCTCTCTCGGATCCCATTAATTGGTGACTGCAATTACCGGAATATCCAACGGTGCAATTTAGAGCAGGCTATGCAACTCACATGGAGCTAAAACTTTTACATCATGGTCAACCAATCAAAAACCGTCTGGATTGTGTAACATTTTTTACCATGGAACGTGTTCAATATATTCACTAGCGGAAAACTGAGGACCTCGAGGACGAGCTGCAGAGTTTGATGAATAGTTTGCGAAATGGTTTATTTACTAAACACTAAATTGTAGAAAACTTAAGAATGAAATGCAAACATTTAGGCAAAAAGTACTGACTTGGAAAAAAGAAATTCTCCAATTGGATATTTCTCCTACATGCTGCAATTCGGATTTGACTCAAATTGAAATTCTAGTTTTCTGTTTGCAAGATAACTCCGAGTGAGCCTGACCAAACGTTACCAACACTGAAATCTGAACCCATAATATTAAAATCCTGTCTTGGGTGTACACAATCCTGGCTGTTTTTTTACAAATCTGAACTATTTGCCATCACTAGTGGCAGGTCCCCCCACCCCATATAGTTTATTTGTGCTACATCCCACCGCTAATGGGAGAGGGCCTATCACCGCTGTTCACCTGTAGGTGTTTAGGGACTAAATATATTAAAGGAACACTTCAGTGTTAGGAATACAAAGTTACATTCGTAACAAAGTGTTTCTCTGCAGCCCCCATTTGACCCCCGCTTCCACCTCCCCACACTTTTCACAATGAAGAGGTCCCTCGGCTCTAGCTCTGTCTCCATCTCCTCTGACATCAACATCGAGGAGGAACCTAACACACATATATGTGGCACATGCATTAGGCCTTCCTCATAGGAAAGCAGTGACGCAATGCTTTCCTATGGGGATTTGAAGACGATGGACATTCTCACGCACAGCGTGAGGACGTCCAGCGTCATTTCACAGAGTCGGTGTTTGGTAAATATGTAACTCCTATATTTTATATATATATTTATGATTCAAATGATAAAATTACAGACACCAAATGACACTGACTGAATTTCAACCAGATTCAATGTTTAGAGATTAACCCTCCAGTAATAAAAATCTACGAGCAGCACAATAATAGTTTACCGGTGGCCCTGTGCCAGCGAGATACAATTCCCTGGAATGTTTTGACCGTTGACAGATGTCGTTCGCGTGATTCGTACCTTTATGACTTTGGTATTCCTGCAATAAAAACATTAAAATAGAAAAAAAAACATGTTGCGGCCAATTTTAAATTCTTATCTTTCTTGTCATCGCTTATTCATGTTTACCCAGACCGAGTTTTTAAAGTTAAATAATAATCAGATTAATTTAACTGATTCTTTGAAGCAAAATGTTACACTTCACTAAATATAGATCATTTAGAGGATAATGTGATTATAAAAAATATTAACTACTGGTCGCCGTTTTCTTTTCTATTTTTTTTCTGAAGTTCTGAAGAAAACCTTTTAAGGGAAGTTTGTTTGCCTGTCTCTGAGTGTCGGCAGATTTATAACTGGTTGTTTTCAGGAATGTGGTTTATTGCTGTCTGACTCATAGCACAGGTGGACAGAACTGTATGAAATTAATTTATGGCATAGAAAAGATTAGATCTTCCACTAAATTTGGTTCAGCCGGAGTAAAAGCTGCTGGACGCTGCCATCCGGACATGGAACGTGAACATCAAGGCTCAGATTTTTTTAAATGTTGAAAAGCCTGTATTTTACTGCGGGGACCTGTGAGCTCACCTTACCTCCCCATGCCTCCACCAATGTGCACAAGGTGGATGCTTAAAGGGATTATCCAGTACCAGTTTCCTGGCATTGTAGAACCCTGGAGTGTCCCCCTCCCTCCCGCTGAAGAGGTTAAAACCCCTTTAGACAGTTACCTGAATCCAGCACCGATGTCACTAGGTGCTGGGTCAGGCTCAGCTCAAGCTCCTCTGCCGCCAACGTCTGCCGGCTGGGAGACCTATGCCCATGCGCAGCAATGGCCGCGCTTGCATTAGGATCTCCCCATAGGAAAGCATTATCCAATGCTTTCCTATGGAGATTCCAGGGACGCTGGGGGTCCTCATGCATAGTGTGAGGACCCCCAGCATCGTTTAGACGACCAAAAGTCGTCTAAGAACCCGGACGTCCCTCTAGTGGAGAACTTAACCCCGCAAGGTAATTATTTCAGTGTCCCCTCTTGACTGAAGCCTTGGATTGGAAAGGAAGTTTGAGGGAAAAGCTGACAGGCACTGTATTAAATGGCTTTTGGTTAAAGTGTCTGCTAACTATTTAAACCATTCAAGTATGATCACACCATAACAACTTAATTCTGCTGAAGTTGTTATGGTGCCCGAAGTGTATCTTTAATAACATTAAATACAGTGGGAAGATGCTGCATATACAATAATGTACAATTATAACCAGGGGCGGACTGACCGGTCGGGCACTTCGGACATGGTCCGAGGGCCCGGCCGGGAGGGGGGCCCGCCATCAGGGGGCCCGGCCGCCCCTTTAAATGCTGCAGCCGCCTGAGCGCTCTCTTAAGAGCGCTCAGGCGGCTGCAGCTTCTCACCTCCCCTCCCCGTAGCGTGGCCAAGCTGCTCTGCGTCCGCGGTGCCGGCCGGAGTTATAGGAAGGTGCACACACACTGAGTGTGCACCTTCCTGTCAGTCCGGCCGGGTACAGGAAACAGAAACTCCTGTTCCGCGCGGAACAGGAGTTTCTGTTTCCTGTACCCGGCCGGACTGACAGGAAGGTGCACACTCAGTGTGTGTGCACCTTCCTATCAATCCGGTCGGCACCGCGGACGCAGAGCCTCTCGGCCACGCTACGGGGAGGGGGTAAAAAGAGAGAGAGAGGGGGGGGGTTTAAAAAGAGAGAGAGAGGGAGGGGGGTTTAAAAAGAGAGAGGGAGGGGGGGGTTAAAAGAGAGAGGGAGGGGGGGGTTAAAAGAGAGAGGGAGGGGGGGGGTTAAAAGAGAGAGGGAGGGGGGGGGTTAAAAGAGAGAGGGAGGGGGGGGTTTAAAAAGAGAGAGGGAGGGGGGGGTTTAAAAAGAGAGAGGGGGGGGTTAAAAGAGAGAGGGAGGGGGGTTAAAAGAGAGAGGGAGGGGGGGGTTAAAAGAGAGAGGGAGGGGGGGTTAAAAGAGAGAGGGAGGGGGGGTTAAAAGAGAGAGGGAGGGGGGGTTAAAAGAGAGAGGGGGGGTTAAAAGAGAGAGGGGGGGGTTAAAAGAGAGAGGGAGGGGGGATTAAAAGAGAGAGGGAGGGGGGGTTAAAAGAGGGAGGGGGGTTAAAGAGAGAGGGGGGGGTTAAAGAGAGAGGGAGGGGGGGTTAAAGAGAGAGGGAGGGGGGGTTAAAAGAGAGAGGGAGGGGGGTTAAAAGAGAGAGGGAGGGGGGGTTAAAAGAGAGAGGGAGGGGGGTAAAAAGAGAGAGGGAGGGGGGTAAGAAGAGAGAGGGAGGGGGGTAAGAAGAGAGAGGGAGGGGGGTAAGAAGAGGGAGGGGGTAAGAAGGGAGGGGGGAGTAAGAAGAGGGGGAGTAAAAGAGGAAGGGGGGAGTAAGAAGAGGGGGAGGGGAGAGTAAGAAGAGGGGGCTGGGGGTAAGAAGAGGGGAGATTAAGAAGAGAGGGGGGGAGTAAAGGGGGTAAGAAGAGGGGAGGGGGGAGTAAAAAGAGGAAGGGGGAGTAAGAAGAGGGGGGAGGGGGGTAAGAAGAGCGGGGGGGGTAAGAAGAGGGGGGAGGGGGGAGTAAGAAGAGGGAGGAGTAAGAAGATGGGGAGAGTAAGAAGGGGGAGTAAGGAGAGGGGGAGGGGTGAGTAAGAAGAGGGGAGAGTAAGAATGGGGGTAAGAAGAGAGTGGGAGTAAGAAGGGGGTAAGAAGAGGGGGAGGGGGGAGTAAGAGGAGGGCAATTGCCCCCTCCCCTGTCCGCAGGCACCGTGCGGGCAGCCGGCAGGGGAGGGAGGAAGAGAGGACCCGGGAGCTCAGCCTGCAGCTCCTCTGGGTCCTTCTTGCGCGAGCACAGATCGTTGCCCCGGTTACCACGGCAACGTTACGGCTCTTGCAAGAGTAAACTCTAGCCCTGGAGCTACGGGCTAGAGTTCACTCTCAACACTGTGACCACCAGGTATTCCTGGTGGTCGCAGTGGTGAGAGTGAACTTTAGCCCCATAAACACACTGCCCCCACACCATACACATTCACACACTGCCCCCCATACACACACACTGCCCCCACACACACCATACACACACACTGCCCCCACACACCATACACATTTACACACATTGCCTCACACACACACACATACACTGCCCACCCATACACACACAGCCCCCCATACTAACATTGCCACACACATACACAGCCCCCTCGTACACACATTGCCCCACACACCCTACACATTCACACACTACACCCCCTCACACACACTGAACCTTTCACACAGACTGCACCCCTTACACATTGCACCACTGCTCCTATACCCTACTACAGCCTCATATCCCAGCAGACCCCAGGTAAGTTGTCAAACTGTTCTTAAACGGTTTGACTACTTACTCTGGGAGGGGGGCCCGGCCCTCCTGGCACCATAACGACTACACAGAGTAGTAGTGGTTATTGTGCATGGATTATTTCTTTAAATAATCTACGAGTGCCCCAGTAGCCAGCAAGCCAGCCAGCCCACAGGCTGGCCAGTAGACAGCCAGCCAGCCTACAGGCCACCAGTTAGGCTTAAAGCCAGCAACCCCACAGCCTGCCAACCGCAGCCAGCAAGCCACAGCCTGCCAGCCAGCAAGCCACAGCCTGCCAGCCGCAGCCAGCAAGCCCACAGCCTGCCAGCCGCAGCCAGCAAGCCCACAGCCTGCCGGCAGTAGCCAGTAAGCCCACAGCCTGCCAGCAAGCCCACAGCCTGCCAGCCGCAGCCAGTAAGCCCACAGCCTTCCAGCAAGCCCACAGCCTGCCAGCCGCAGCCAGCAAGCCCACAGCCTGCCGGCAGTAGCCAGCAAGCCCACAGCCTGCCAGCAAGCCCACAGCCTGCCAGCCGCAGCCAGTAAGCCCACAGCCTTCCAGCAAGCCCACAGACTGCCAGCCAGCAACAGTAATTAAGGTAAGAGGAGCCAACTTGGCCTAGGTATCAGCTATGTTGTGTTGCTATATTGTGAATAGGAACCAGAGTGTTGGAGAGACCCCCCTCCAGGCCCCATTAGACTCCATTGTAGTCTCTAATGGGACCTGGAGGAAATTCTTTCTAACACACTCTCTAAAGGACACTGAGATAGCCTCTGCTAGAATGCTCCCCCCCTCCATGGCCCATTAGCCCTCAATTGTAGTCTCTACTGGGGCCTGGAGGCGACTGTTTCCAGCAGGGACACTGAGATGGCCTCTGTTAGAAAGACCCCCTTCCAAGCCTGTTAGACTCCATTGTAGTCTCTAATAGGGCCTGGAGGGGATTCTTTCTAACACACTCTCTAAAGGACACTGAGATAGCCTCTGCTAGAATGCTCCCCCCCTCCATGGCCCATTATCCCTCAATTGTAGTCTCTACTGGGGCCTTGAAGGGATTATTGCACTTTTGTTCCTTGTGTCTAAAGATTGTGTAGGGTGTGGCTGGAGGCGGTGCATGGAGGCGGGACATGGGTGGCGCTTGCTGCGGAGTATGGGTGGGGCCTGTAAGGGGGCCCTTGATTTATTTTGCCCGGGGGCCCTGAGGGTTCTCAGTCCGCCCCTGATTATAACTATATGTAGTAATTTTACAAGGGTAATTTATATTAGCTCTCCTGCTGTTTCTGGACTACAATTCCTGTTAGCTGTAGAGAATTGTAGGAATTTTAGTCCAATGAAAGTCGGTAGGTCCAGGATGGAAACACTGGTATAACGAAGTGTTTTGGTTTATAACAGCGAGGACTAAAATGAGAAATATCCGTTTGGAAACAGAAAATTACAATTAAGAGAGGGAAGAAAAGCAAAATAATAGATTTTAAACCAAAATGAGAAATAGAAATGATATGTTATGTTCATGTCACTACTTCCCCCAAAACAGCAAATTATTGATCATTATTTCCCAAAACATGGACATATTGTGCACATGCTGTTATAGTGGGGATTGCATATATGTGACATTTATTAACTGCTCTCCTACTGCATGTTAACTTACTTTATACTTAGATGCAGTTGCCATAGTAACTGGCAGGAATTTGGGGGAAAAACACAAAATTAGAAGTAAAACACACATACTATCTATGTCTGTAACAAACACAAATAGATCTATATCAGTAAATGGATTTTATCTCTTTATTTACTTACGACATATCATGATAAAGTCTCATTTTATCCTGCCAATAATTTTATATTTACATATAGGGTTAGATAAATGGCCAATAAATGAATACATTGCCATCGATATTTAAAGAATTATCTTAAATCATTTCCAACATTCCAACACTTGGGATTTATTTTACTAGTATTCATTTTATCTTTTGTAACACACGACAAATAAAACAAGTTACTGTAATGGCCATGTGTTCTTATTAATTTGTTATTACATTGTGATTACATGAGATTATTAGCCGAATGTTTTCTTCCTACCATATACCCTGATCAGCCACGACATTAAAACTACTGATAGATAAAGGATATAACATTACTGGATTATATCGTTACGATGGCACCTGTCACTAGGTCGTATATATTATGCAAAAAGTGTGTTGGAAGCAGGAAAAATGGGCAAGTGAAAGACCTGAGTGACTTTGACAAGGGTCAAATAGTGATGGCTAGACAACTGGGTCAGAGCATCTCCAAAATGGCAAGTCATATGGGGTGTTTGCGGTGTGCAGTGGTAAGTACCTACCAAAAGTGGTGCAAGGAAGGACAACCAGGAACCTACGTCAGGGCCATGGGTGTCAAGGATCATCGATGCGTGTAGGGAGCCTGTTTAGTCTGATCACACAGAGATATTGTAGCTCAAATTGCTGAAAAACTTAATGCGGCCTTGATAGGAAGGTGTCAGAACACACAGTGCATCACAGTTTGTTGCGTATGGGGCTGCATATTCACAGACCAGTCAAAGTGCCCACGATGATCTCTGTCCACCACCGAAAGCACCTTTAATGTAAGCATCACAACTGTACCATTGAGCAATGGAAGAATATTGATGAATCATGTCTGGTCTGATGAATCACGTTTTGTTTTAGATCAGGGGGATGGCCGGGGGTGTGTGCGGTGTTTACCTGGGGAAGAGATGGCAGCAGAATACTATGGGATGTAGGCAGGCCGGCGGAAGCAGTGTTATGCTCTGGACAACATTCTGCTCGGAAACCACGGGTCCTGGCATTCATCTGAATGTTACTTTGACCGTCGACATTGTTGCACACCATGTACACCACTTCATGGCAATGGTGTTCCCTGATGGCAGTGGATAGTTTCATCAGGATAATGATCCCTGCCACACTCCAAAAATTGGTTCATGAATGGATTGAGGAACATGACAAAGAGTTCAAAGTCTTGCATTTACCTCCAAATTCCCAAGATCTCAATCCGATTGAACATCTGTGGGATGTGCTGTAACAACAAATCTGATCCATAGAGGTTCCACCTCACAACTTGCAGGATGTAAATGATCTGCTGCTAATGTCTTGGTGCCAGATACCACAGGACACGTTCAGAGATCTTGTTGAGTCCATGCCTCAACAATTTAGAGCTGTTTTGGCAGCAAAAGGGGAACCTACACGATATATATCAGGCAGGTGGTTTTAATGTTGTGGCTGATCAGTGTATATCTTTATTTGCTATGTTTTTTATTTGTTCCATAGAAACTACTCACATTTTAAGGTTATGTGCAGTTATCTATGATTTATTCAATAAAAAGCAAAATGCAGTGAATCAAAACTATTTCCAGTTTAGCTGCAGTCATAGTGTGGTTATTATACTCTGAATTTTGCAGTTTGATTTTTAATTCACTATAACTGTATATTTTCCAACATTGAGAGGTATGGACACAGAATGGGTGTGCCACAAGAAATAAGATAATGAAGGGGCAGACCTGCCCTGAAAAAGAAACCTGTACCATAACCTACACAGTGCATCTAACGTGTGTGGGAGCCTGGAGTGTCCCTTTAATAATATAAACCCACCCAGTATAACTAACTGTAACCTAACCTACACAGTGCACCTAACGTGTGTGGGAGCCTGGAGTGTCCCTTTAATAATATAAACCCACCCAGTATAACTAACTGTAACCTAACATACACAGTGCACCTAACGTGTGTGGGAGCCTGGAGTGTCCCTTTAATAATATAAACCCACCCAGTATAACTAACTGTAATCTAACCTACACAGTGCACCTAATGTGTGTGGGAGCCTGGAGTGTCCCTATAATAATATAAACCCACCCAGTATAACTAACTGTAACCTAACCTACACAGTGCATCTAACATGTGTGGGAGCCTGGAGTGTCCCTTTAATAACATAAACCCACCCAGTATAACTAACTGTAACCTAACCTACACAGTGCACCTAACGTGTGTGAGAGCCTGGAGTGTCCCTTTAATAATATAAACCCACCCAGTGTAACTGTAACCTAACCTACACAGTGCACCTAACGTGTGTGGGAGTCTGGAGTGTCCCTTTAATAACATAAACCCACCCAGTATAACTAACTGTACCCTAACCTACACAGTGCATCTAACATGTGTGGGAGCCTGGAGTGTCCCTATAGTAATAAAAACCCACCCAGTATAACTAACTGTAACCTAACATACACAGTGCACCTAATGTGTGTGGGAGCCTGGAGTGTCCCTTTAATAATATAAACCCACCCAGTATAACTAACTGTAACCTAACCTACACAGTGCACCTAACGTGTGTGAGAGCCTGGAGTGTCCCTTTAAAAACATAAACCCACCCAGTATAACTAACTGTAACCTAACCTACACAGTGCACCTAACGTGTGTGGGAGCCTGGAGTGTCCCTTTAATAATATAAACCCACCCAGTATAACTAACTGTAACCTAACCTACACAGTGCACCTAATGTGTGTGGGAGCCTGGAGTGTCCCTTTAATAATATAAACCCCCCCAGTATAACTAACTGTAACCTAACCTACACAGTGCACCTAACATGTGTGAGAGCCTGGAGTGTCCCTTTAATAACATAAACCCACCCAGTATAACTAACTGTAACCTAACCTACACAGTGCACCTAACGTGTGGGGGAGCCTGGAGTGTCCCTTTAATAACATAAACCCACCTAGTACAACTAACTGTACCCTAACCTACACAGTGCACCTAACGTGTGTGAGAGCCTGGAGTGTCCCTTTAATAATATAAACCCACCCAGTGTAACTGTAACCTAACCTACACAGTGCACATAACGTGTGTGGGTGTCTGGAGTGTCCCTTTAATAACATAAACCCACCCAGTATTACTAACTGTAACCTACCCTACAAAGTGCACCTAACGTGTGTGGGAGCCTGGAGTGTCCCTTTAATAATATAAACCCACCCAGTATAACTAACTGTACCCTAACCTACACAGTGCATCTAACATGTGTGGGAGCCTGGAGTGTCCCTATAATAATATAAACCCACCCAGTATAACTAACTGTAACCTAACCTACACAGTGCACCTAATGTGTGTGGGAGCCTGGAGTGTCCCTTTAAAAACATAAACCCACCCAGTATAACTAACTGTAACCTAACCTACACAGTGCACCTAACGTGTGTGGGAGCCTGGAGTGTCCCTTTAATAATATAAACCCACCCAGTATAAATAACTGTAACCTAACCTACACAGTGCACCTAATGTGTGTGGGAGCCTGGAGTGTCCCTTTAATAATATAAACCCACCCAGTATAACTAACTGTAACCTAACCTACACAGTGCACCTAACGTGTGTGAGAGCCTGGAGTGTCCCTTTAATAACATAAACCCACCCAGTATAACTAACTGTAACCTAACCTACACAGTGCACCTAACGTGTGTGGGAGCCTGGAGTGTCCCTTTAACCCCTTAAGGACACTTGACGTGTGTGACACGTCATGATTCCCTTTTATTCCAGAAGTTTGGTCCTTAAGGGGTTAATAACATAAACCCACCCAGTATAACTAACTGTACCCTAACCTACACAGTGCACCTAACGTGTGTGAGAGCCTGGAGTGTCCCTTTAATAATATAAACCCACCCAGTGTAACTGTAACCTAACCTACACAGTGCACCTAACGTGTGTGGGAGTCTGGAGTGTCCCTTTTATAACATAAACCCACCCAGTATAACTAACTGTAACCTACCCTACACAGTGCACCTAACGTGTGTGGGAGCCTGGAGTGTCCCTTTAATAATATAAACCCACCCAGTATAACTAACTGTACCCTAACCTACACAGTGCATCTAACATGTGTGGGAGCCTGGAGTGTCCCTTTAATAATATAAACCCACCCAGTATAACTAACTGTAACCTAACGTACACAGTGCACCTAACGTGTGTGAGAGCCTGGAGTGTCCCTTTAATAACATAAACCCACCCAGTATAACTAACTGTAACCTAACCTACACAGTGCACCTAACGTGTGTGGGAGCCTGCAGTGTCCCTTTAATAACATAAACCCACCCAGTATAACTAACTGTACCCTAACCTACACAGTGCACCTAACGTGTGTGAGAGCCTGGAGTGTCCCTTTAATAATATAAACCCACCCAGTGTAACTGTAACCTAACCTACACAGTGCACCTAACGTGTGTGGGAGTCTGGAGTGTCCCTTGAATAACATAAACCCACCCAGTATAACTAACTGTAACCTACCCTACACAGTGCACCTAACGTGTGTGGGAGCCTGGAGTGTCCCTTTAATAATATAAATCCACCCAGTTTAACTAACTGTACCCTAACCTACACAGTGCATCTAACATGTGTGGGAACCTGGAGTGTCCCTTTAATAATATAAACCCACCCAGTATAACTAACTGTACCCTAACCTACATAGTGCATCTAACATGTGTGGGAGCCTGGAGTGTCCCTTTAATAACATAAACCCACCCAGTATAACTAACTGTAATCTAACCTACACAGTGCACCTAATGTGTGTGGGAGCCTGGAGTGTCCCTTTAATAATATAAACCCACCCAGTATAACTAACTGTAACCTAACCTACACAGTGCACCTAATGTGTGTGGGAGCCTGGAGTGTCCCTTTAATAATATAAACCCACCCAGTATAACTGTAACCTAACCTACACAGTGCATCTAACGTGTGTGGGAGCCTGGAGTGTCCCTTTAATAACATAAACCCACTCAATATAACTAACTGTAACCTAACCTACACAGTGCATCTAATGTGTTTGGGAGCCTTGAGTGTCCCTTTAATAATTTAAACCCACCCAGTATAACTAACTGTAACCTAACCTACACAGTGCATCTAAAGTGTGTGGGAGCCTGGAGTGTCCCTTTAATAATATAAACCCACCCAGTATAACTAACTGTAACCTAACATACACAGTGCACCTAACGTGTGTGGGAGCTTGGAGTGTCCCTTTAATAATATAAACCCTTTACATGCTAGAGGGAGTGGGGTATAGAGTGAGTTTACATGCTAGAGGGAGTGGGGTATAGTGACACAGTAACAGAGGGATTGAGGGCCCTGCTCAGTGAGTTTACATGCTAGAGGGAGTGGGGTATAGTGACACAGTAACAGAGGGATTGAGGGCCTGCTCAGTGAGTTTACATGTTAGAGGGAGTGGGGTATAGTGACACAGTAACAGAGGGATTGAGGGCCCTGCTCAGTGAGTTTACATGTTAGAGGGAGTGGGGTATAGTGATACAGTAACAGAGGGATTGAGGGCCCTGCTCAGTGAGTTTACATGTTAGAGGGAGTGGGGTATAGTGACACAGTAACAGAGGGATTGAGGGCCCTGCTCAGTGAGTTTACATGTTAGAGGGAGTGGGGTATAGTGATACAGTAACAGAGGGATTGAGGGCCCTGCTCAGTGAGTTTACATGTTAGAGGGAGTGGGGTATAGTGACACAGTAACAGAGGGATTGAGGGCCTGCTCAGTGAGTTTACATGTTAGAGGGAGTGGGGTATAGTGACACAGTAACAGAGGGATTGAGGGCCCTGCTCAGTGAGTTTACATGTTAGAGGGAGTGGGGTATAGTGATACAGTAACAGAGGGATTGAGGGCCCTGCTCAGTGAGTTTACATGTTAGAGGGAGTGGGGTATAGTGACACAGTAACAGAGGGATTGAGGGCCCTGCTCAGTGAGTTTACATGCTAGAGGGAGTGGGGTATAGTGACACAGTAACAGAGGAATTGAGGGCCCTGCTCAGTGAGTTTACATGCTAGAGAGAGTGGGGTATAGTGACACAGTAACAGAGGAATTGAGGGCCTGCTCAGTGAGTTTACATGCTAGAGAGAGTGGGGTATAGTGACACAGAAGGTAAGGATAGTATTCGAGAAGTAGATTGCTAGGATAGTTTTCACTGAGGGCTAGGCGTGCTGTCTTCTTCCTGATTGTCCTTTTGCCTATGCTGCACACTATAACTTATGTTTACCTGATTTCAAGGCTGTCCCTGTTCACCTGTTTTTGCACCTTGCTCTTCCTGACATATTTTTGCCCCATATTTATGTTCTTATCTAGAGACTAGAGTGCATGTGTTTCACTCTCCCTTAAACAAATTTACTTGACTATCATAGAACCCCTTTTGATTATTTTTTGAGGGTGCTTCATCACCATACGCTGGGTCTCTGTTAACCCATTACCTGCGTGGCTTATCTGGCCCCTAGAAGGTCCTTATATCAGACAACGTTTTACCTCTCACTCCTTTGTGAAAACTACAAATAGCTTTACTCTGTGTCCTAAGGTATTACTTGGGGGGAATCAGTAAGTTAATTACTGAAATGTTGAAATTAAATGTGGTTTTGTTTCCTGATAAAGTCACTAAATATCTAAAAACCCAGGATCGATGAGTAATACCTCTCTAAAAGGAAGTATCACCATAGTATTTCATTTCGAACGACAACTAGCATAAAAAGGAGGAATTTCAGAGCAAAAAAAATCTGCATTACCAAGACAGGTAATTACAGATGACATTTGCATAATTATATATATTTTTGGGGAAATACCGTAAAAAAAGAAATGTCTTCACAAAGCAGCCTTGAACACACTTCTTATGAATCCAGCGTATTAATGTAAAGTCCAGATTACTCAAGGATCTACTAAGACGTACCACCTTCGTTAGCCTTAATTCTAAGCTTTCACTCAGAACTCAAACTCTCAAGTCTTACAGTCAAAGCCATTACTTTATTTTATTTTTTTGTTTTATTTATCTGTTACTTATTTTTTACATTGTATTCCATTCCCTGTAGTATTACTGTTTCACTGAAAACATATTGTACCTTCCGTGCCCCACTCACTTTGTTTAATGTTAATTTATGTTCACCATTTTTTACTTTCATCTATCTGGTCCATTCCCTCATCCCTTAAATGTTGAAAACTCAAATGTGTTCCCTCTGCTTTTGATCTTGATAATCAATTCCTATTCACCCCATTGTATTAGCTACCTGTTACAGAGAGCAGCAAATACCTGTTCTTACAAACTAGTTATGTCTAACCTCACCTGCCTTTAGCCCTTGACCCCTACACTCTCTCCTATGGTTTTAATTTTCTCATCTAAGCTCCGTATCTATAATACAAACTCCTTGTTCACCTAATAAAGTTCTCTCTTCTATTTTTCATCTTTAAATTCCCTTCTGTCATTGCTAAAATCTCTGTCTCTCTGCTTACCTGCTCCTCCTGAAACCATTGTTATTACCCTCTCTTCCTGCGAATTCAAGCTCTCACCCCATACATTTAAGTCCTACTCCCACCTTTCTATCCTTCTGCTCTGGGCAGCTGGTAATGTCTCTCCAAACCCTGGTCCCTCTTCCACTAACTTACGTGGCGGAGCCTGATCCAGTCTTCCAGATGAACTGGTGTAGGACTAATTACTCCCCCAGGCTTTTCCCTGTCCCCTCCATGCCCTTACATGACAGAGCACTCACTCTACACCCCTTGGGACTGCTCTAGGAGACTGGGGTAGCCGCAACCTCTCCAGAGGAAGTAGGCGCCATCTGTATGAACTCTAATTCGACCTGTGCCATGGCGCTTGCCCAGTCAATCTACTGACTGCTCCTGCACTCTTATCTGATCACCCAGGAAAGTGCTTTTGGAGGGGACATGAGGAAGAGGACAAACTATCGAAGCTCACAAAAGCCATTTGGAGCCCCCTTTTCCAAGGCCAGAGACACTTGTTTTCGGAGACCAGCACTTAGCTGCGACAGCCTGGAACCCTGTGCTGGATCTGAAAGTAGCCCCAGCCCAGGCAAACTTCACTCGATGATTTCTCAGGCTGAGTACATCCAGTCAGGGTGCTTTTTGGGCACGTTGCTTGGGAGAGTTAGCCCTGTTAATAAAATGTATGGTTTATAATGTTTTGTTACACGGCGCCCTGATGTCTGGAGATTAATAACCTCAGCAATAAATAATCTAATTATCTCCAAGACACAGCGGGCAGGAACCTTTTGTCCCATTTGATGACCCCCTGTTGTTATTGTCCCTATAAATATGCAGTTTGGTGAAAATAAATGTTGTTGTTGTACCCTTTATTATGCGTCTTCTAGTCTTTGGGGGATGAGCTATAATCACTACAGCGTGATATTCTCCAGTATGAAGGAGCTATTAACGGAAGTACTGGGCTCCGTTACACCTACCGTGTGCCAACACCAGAAACTCCACCAATCTTATATACCCATACCATGGTAGTCTCTTTCTAATTCCTCCTTTCACACTACCCTCTGGATGGCATGCCCTGTGGACAACATCACTAAATCAACCGCTGCTTTCCTACTTTCTTTCAAATAATATCCCATCCATAATTCTTGGTGACTTCAACATTCCTATCATCTCACCCTTGACCTTGGTATTCTCAAACCTACTCTCAATTATTTCTTCACTCTCCCAGTGGGCTAATTCTTTGCATACAGCTGGCAACACCCTTGATCTTATTACTTTAGATGCGTGCATCATCCCTAATCTCTGTAACATTCCATTTCCTCTCTCAGATCACCACCTCTTATCTTTTGTTCTTGAATGCCCCTTCACCCAACATCCTCAACCCAATCACCCTCAAGAAATCAGAATTTTCTTGACCTCCATCAACTGCCACTTAATGTCCATTCCCAACTCTCATCCATCGTACCTTCTTCTCTCCTTCTCTGGCTATCTGCTTGTACATTGCTACTTTCACCTCTGCCCTATACACTGCAGCTCCACTGCAAAAACACACACCTCAAGGATGGACACACCTCTAACCTTGACACACTAAGTCGAGCTGCTATCAATAGAGATGCTCTAATTCAGCTCAACGCTGCTGGAGGAAGTATTGCACCTTGTCAGACTTTCTCCATTACAAATTCATTTTGCGCTCAGACAGAGCACCCTTCACCCTTGCTAAGCAATCATACTTTTCCTCTCTTATTAGTACATACTCCGACAATCCCAGACGTTGGATCATTTCGATCCCCAAATTAACCTTTCGGTTGATAGCTTTGCTTGATATTACTGTCAAGATTACTCACATAAACCCGTCCTTGTAAGTTCGCTGTCTTTGTGTTGTCTTTATTTCTGTCTTTATCCAGTCTGTTGCTAAATCTTGCCAATTCCACCTAAAAAACATTGCCTGTATTTGCCCCTGCCTTGCACAAGATTCTACTAAAAAGCTTGTCCATGCCCTTTTAATTTCCCGAATAAATGAAGAAATGAGGGCAACCCAACAGAATTTTATGTGCACTAAACAGTGTCACCACAATTTTATTGAAAGACCAAGTATCACGGGAAATGTTTTGTGTACAACACTTTTTATATGCATCTTGTCCCTCTGAATGGGCACTGTTTTGTGCACAAAAAAACTGTTGTGCTCATTTTTTCATTTATTGTGGTATTATTCCCTGTTGGAGTTACAGCGGGAGGCTTCGTAGGCATTGTGGTACCCTACACCGCTATCTTACATTTTGCCATCACACTTTTGATTTCTGTAATTCTCTCCTAAATGATCTCCCCAGAAACCGTACTGCTTCAGTCTGTAAAGAATGCTGACGCCAGGCTGGTTTTTCTCTCTTGTCGCTGCTCTTACACCTCGCCCCTCTGTCATTCCTTACATTGGCTTCCTGTACTAACCCTTGCCTATAAAACTCTTAACAACTCTATCCCCAATAAATGTCTTCACTGATTTGTAGGTATGCCCGTTCTCGGTCTCTCTGCTCAGTCGGTGACCTTATCCTGTCTGCTGCTCGCACCCTTACTGCTAAGGATTGCAGGACGTCTCGCGGGCTGCTGCTCTCCTCTGGAAATGCCAGCCTACCCCCATCAGACTCTCCCCTAGTCATTTAATTAGTCTCTCAAAACCCATCTCTTCAGAATAACCTATGGCCTCCCAGAGTAACTTGTATTTCACATACCTACCTCTTAAAAATGTAAAAAGCTCTCTCTTAAAAAGCCACACTCCAATCTCACCTTTTGCTATTTCTCACCCCGTCGATTGGTTGCTTCCCCTATGCTGCCCCTTTCTATCACATCACAGCAGGCTACTCATCAACCTACCGTTCCTGTAACATTTTGTAATATTTTCATCTATTGCTACATTTTTTCCACCTTGATAATATTGTAAATCGCTGCGGCATATGTTGGCGCTATATAAATGATGATGATGATGATATTAATAATAAAAGAACTCGCTTGTTTTATCCGTAAAATTGAGTTTGTTCCTCATCCACCATTCTGTTCAGTAGCTGCTTTTGACAGGGCTGAAATATTACGTTGTATTACTGCCGCAGTACACAAAAAAGTTGAGCTAATCCTCTTATTTCCTTGATAGAAGGGAGGGGGTATTGATTGTTATCTAGAGCAATGTGCGTCCGTCCCTTCTCTTTTTCCCCGGCAAGTTCTTTCTCGCCTAATTGAACATCAGATCTCCCAAGCACTGGTTCACAGCAATCTTTGGGGCCTTGTCAGGGAAACATCTCAAAACAGAAAATAAGGAATCTGCTCCGATGGACGATGACAAACCACAAGATATGTGTCACCTTTAAGTGTTTGTCGGAGATTTTTAAATGATATAAGCTGAATGCCATGTCTTGCTAGTTCTTCGAAGATGTATTATCAACTATTCAACTTTATTAGGAAGAAACCTACTAGTCTCATACCTCGTCGGGAATTTATGATAGAAATGTTGTATTTTTGTTATTTTTAACCAGTTTTTTGTCTTATTCCCATAACTGATATAGTTTATTAAACCCAGGATTCCAGACTTGGTAAGGGTTCCGTAAAGAGAACTCTGGGGCAAAGTTCTCATTTTAAAAGTGGCACAATCAGCAAGGAAATTTAATTTACTCTTAGAACTCTTGCAAATAATTTAAAGGGAAACCATCAGAAAATGATAACATTGGTTAGAAAACTGAAAATGACCTAATTTGTGCTAACCTATTTTTCATGTGATTCTCAGTTTACTTTTTAAAGTGTTTGACATATTTAGAAAGTTACATCACAATCCAGTTCAATAGAAGCACAGGCAGGCATACGAAGTAAATTAGGAGCAAAATAGTAACAGTGTTTAATTTTTTTCTCTCGTGTGTTATGTCTTACGCGTTCTCTTTTCTGATTGCTAGGTGCAAAGTACAGATCGTATGACAATGACTGACAGCGAGCCGAAATGGAGGTGCCCAGTTGTAGGATAAAGTGGCGTAGATTTCTACATTTCATTTTATTTTTCACACCTTATAGGTGATTACCAAACATAATATGGTGGTAAGCACTGTTCCCTCACTTGCACATACCTTTTTAAGGGGGAACGCACATGTCGTCCGAATATGTGCACAGTTCCTCAATGGCGTGTCATGGGAGGCCCAGGAGTTAGGGCAGCCCCTGGAGCGGGCACTTAATCAGCAACGGAAAGTAGGCTTCTGTCAGTGAGTGTGGATGTCAGTGTGTGTTTCAAATCAGTGACGTTGTGTGTCTATTATTGATTCTTGATTGTCACATCTGTGTGTTTAAGAAGCATTAATGTGTATGTTACCATTTATTGGGCAAATAGCTCAATTTGAAATATCTATGGGTGACACTTCTCCTTATAATGTTTGCTTTTATTGCCTGCTGGATTGGGTTGTTTGTTTCTCGTGTGTGCTTTGGACAAATCCCATCATACCAAGATTATTTTTTCGTTTTTAGGAAGAATTAATGTACATATCACAATTGATTGGGCAAAGCGCTCATTTAGCAAATTCTATGGGTGACGTGACATCTCTCCTCCTCTCCATATAATGTTTGCTATAATGTGTCAGCAGAATTTATCACCATTTATTTGACTGCATTCACGGATTCTGCCTAAATTGGGGAATTAAAATGCTTGCACAAATACAGTTAACAAGCTACCAATATTATCTTTTGGCTAAATGAAAGGTACATTTTGTTATGGTTTAAATAAATTGCTATTTACCGTGGTGATGGTGGGGCTGAAGCTTTGTGGCGAAGTATATAGACAACAAGCTGGACATGTTTCCATGACATTTGTTTCTTGTGTGTACCCTTGTCTGTGCATTTGCCCCTATTGCTTTCTATGGACTGTCTGAACGACCAATATGTCCATTAGCATAGAGGTTTATCTGGCTAAATGGCTGACATTACAGTCATACTGTTGTTTAATTACTAATAATACATTATCACGTAGATATACTGTATTGTAGTGAGAGAGGCAGTACCAAATTAATCTAGAAACAATTCAGGGTTACATTGGCACAAACAAAAAAGAAATAAAGAAAAATTAAAGGGAATATTGTTGGTAAGTGGCAGGAATTAAGATTTTATCTGAAATCATTTAAAGGGGACGCCGCTGAATTGGGACGAGTGTATTTATATTTCACTGTCCTGGATCTTTTTCTTCACTCTTTGATTTTCCGGGATCTGTAGTAGACCTTGTCCAGCTAATGGGACAATATGGATGATTTGTGTGATTACCGTGTCGCACTGAAAGACCGGCAATGAACAGGCCTTGATTCCTGCACTACGTTATATTGTTTTTATTTTAACACATTGGAAGTTAAGTCAATTTTACAATACACCCATAGTAAAAATAAAATGATATTGCTTACATGATGAGATGTGAAAAGGATTGGAAGTCCACGTTCATATTGTCCAATTATAGTCCCATTGTCTCTTTACTAAAACATTTATTGTCTGTTAGTAAACGCTAATCAGCGGGTACTTAGAATCTGCAAAATATTTCACTTTATCGCCCTGATCTCTAGCCCAGTGGATAAGCCCTGGGCTGGGCTTATTCAATAAGCCCTTATAATACTGCTGATAGCCTCTTACTAAATGAATCAGTGTCTGGTCTCAGTCTCCAGCTATAGAAAGTTTAGAAAGACTCTGTTTGTTCTGTCCGCTGCCAAGTGGTCATTTCTGAGTTCATGGTACACACTTCTTCCCCTCCTCTTCTGTTTCCACTTATCTTCATTCCCTTCACCTGTATGTGTTATACAAATCTTAATCTTTATAAACTAACATTACATCTGTTACCTTTTTATTTATACTTAATTATTTCATAAACTCATGGCAATTGTATCAATACAAAGCTCTGTATTTTAACAGGAACATCCCAACATATGTTGTTTAATAGAAAAATAAAACGTATTCACAAAGCCCCCCATTGTCGCCTGGTCTGGGATGAAACTCAACTTAATTTGCGTGAAACCAGCACTTTCAATACAGGGTTAAATGGCTAGCTATTTACTAACAGGCTAGTGATAAAATAAACTCCAGGTCTGGCAAAGTGTAAAACACAATATTAAGATGAAACAAATAACACAACATATAACCCAGAAAGTGTGGCGATGGTGTCCAACAAACTATGGAGGGGGAAGGGGGTTATTTTGACCAGCTTGGGGAGTTTATCCCTACGATAGAAACTACACAACTACACAAAATAAAACTCCAGACACATACAGTTTTCAGCGGTAAATATATTTAACATCCAAAAATATTAACAGCCTAAATGTACTGACAGTGTGTAGCAAATCGTTGTAGATCCATCATGTCATTAAAACAAAACAAACTACCATAATCACTGAAACAGATATGTCACACCGTGAATTTGCATTTTAACCTTAGATAGGTTAATGGCAGCTAACAGACTGCTCACTATAGCTGATTTCTAGTCCTTATCTATCCCTTTATACATCACCCCAGTCCCGACTACGAGCGTTTTACAACTAGACCCAAAATAGTTCAACGATTCTTTACCAACAACATGTTGTAAGATGACGGCTTTGTAACGGACTGAAAGTTTGTATTTAAAGCGGCACTATCATGTTGTTGTTTTTTTTTCTTTCACTATTGTAAAATAATCTTGTATCTTAATTAATATATTCCACCCCACACCCTTTCTATCTTAATGAATGTAATCCATTCCTTGCTACTTTATTTATATTTATTATCTTATCTTCTTTGTGCTAGATCTCTAAACCTACGTGCTGCCATTTTGTTCTCCTCTGATCTCCGAAGTTTGCCCATCTGAAGGAATTCTTTTGACTGACGGATTGTGGGGAAAATTAGCGAAGCAATTGAAATGGAACTTTGCTAATAAAGTTCTGCATGTTTACAAAAACGTGCTAGAGATCACACTCCCCATTAGAAAAAGTAGTCTCTACTTTCACTTATGTATAAGTTTAAAAAATCTAAGGTGAATTAAAAAAAAAAAAAACAAGTAAAAACAAGGGGAAACAGAGGGACAAAAAAAGGATTAATTTGAAAACAAAACTTATATATTATTCTAAAACACGTGCTACAGTAGATAGAATATTCAAAAATGGACTACTTCTTAAGGGTTCTTGGAACTTAGCACAACTATTGAAGAAAGATAGTTCCACATCAATAAAGAGAGACACCCCACCTCAATAAACGCTATTGATTTACTTATGGCAGTAAGTAGTGCACCAATAATAAAAACACACTAACATTTTAGGGAAATGCCATGATTCTACGATGCTCTTGGCACTCTCAGACACTTGGGCATTTTTTTCTATAGTGCACTGCAGGATTTAAATTAATTGACATGGAGTGTGTAGATACATTATTATCAGTAAAAACACACACCCAGTCTTCAAATGAGATATTTTGGTTTTGATTGGTAATGTCATCCAAAGTATATAAATAACATTTTAAAATATATTAAAATATTTGTAATACTTTTCTTTGAACATAAAAAAAGCTATATTGAGATATGTAATTCACATAAGAAGGCTCATAAACATGGATTTATATTATAGGATTAGAAATGTGTTAATCATCTTCCTCATGTTTCCAAAGTCTTGACTTTTTTTCTTCTTGTCGACGTCTCCACGCTTCGATAATATCGTCATCATTCGTTTCTTCTTCGGACACTTTTGTCTCTCTGGATCGAGCTCGCAGACGGGCCGAATATGACGTTTCAGCTCCGTCATTTTCTTGTTCCACCTCCGCATCTTCATATCCGGCAGAAGATTTTTTTAAATTTCTTCTGCTGACAAAATCACCTGTATCTGAGTTATCTGAATCACCAGAGGGCTCATGTGGATACATTCTAGCTGGCCTACATTCTGGGTCAGGGCTGCTTTTTCGGTCCTGTTCACTGAACTTGGAAGTTCTGCCATGGTAACTCTCTTCCTCAGATGACACTGAAAATCTAGACCTGGATCTGTCAGTGTCTTTGTTACTTTGGAAAGATGAAAATGAATTACTGTCTTGTTCTGATAGGTTACTGGAATATCCATAGCCATTCATTTCAGTATTCACTTCTTTCTGGGCTTTAGATCGTCTTGAATAGCTTTCAGAAATGTTCTCCCTCTGTGATGTTGTCCTCCCTTCAGTTTTAACCTCGCTAAGCCATCTACTAATATTTTTTTCCAACTCAGAAGTCGAAGTGTTGGCATTTGTTAAATAACTAGAGTAGGAAGTAAGTTCTCGATTCTTTGAAGATGTAGAACTTCTCAAGTTTGTGTTTGACACAATGTCTTGTTTTTCTACATCATCCCCATTATCTTTGGCCTTTTTTTTCTTAAACAAGTAGCTACGCTTATTATCACTTTCAACTTTTTCTTTTCGATAGCGAGTTAACTTTCCAGTTAGCTCCTCTCTAAGTTCACTTTCTTTCTGGTTAAGCTTCTTCAAATCAACTTCATCTGAAAAGAGACTATGAAGAGGGACACTTGTCTGTGTAATTTTTCTCTTTGCACTTGATATGTTCGTGTTTGAACTTAATGATGTGTTGTAAGACATCACTGAATCGGTACCTTTAGATTCCCGATTCTTCAATAAAGAACCAGATAAGCAAGAGCCCCCGGCCCCACTAATTAATGACATCTTATCATCATCTACTCTTCGTCCATGTTCTCCAGATGCCATGCTTAAAACTGAAGGTGCTCGAGACATCATCATTATTTCATTTTGTTTTTGTGCAATGGTTTCACTAACCACATTGGTAATCCAATTCTGAATGCTGGCTATGGAAATTGCATCAACCGGTCCTGATGGCATGTTCTGTGGCAATGTGGCAGGTGTATTGACTTGACTGGCAGTGCTTCTTGCCTTAGATGCTCTAGATGCATTGCTCTTCATGCTCAGTACAGAAGCTCCATCGTTAACACCAGTGACTGAAGGAGCACTTTGGAAAAATGCAGATAGGGGGATACTTCCACTAAGTGCACTTTCTGTCTCCCAACCGCACATAGACTGGCTCTCTTCAAGGTTCTGTTTGGAACGTTCTATTATCTCCTCTCTCCTCTGCCTTCTCTTTACTGCAGCACTGTCTTCACCTTTTGTAAGTTCGACAATTTCGTCTTTGTTTTCGTTGCCTATTTTCTTTTGCTGCTTGATCTTCCATGACTGGTAAGCTGTTAGATCAATATCAGACTTACTAGAACCTTCAGCTTCCGTTTGCTCAGAATTTGCATCTTTATTTTGGTTATCAGAAGTCTCTGAGTCCTTTTTATGGAATCCAAACTGGATTCTCTTGACTTTCCATCTTTCTAGTGCGGTAAGTTTGTGCTTGTTCTTCTTGCAAAAGTTGAACAAAGAACCAGTTTCGGACAAAACACTTTCCTCATCTATATCTTTGTTTTCATTTTTTGTTTTTTGTTCAGACTTGTCTTTAGCTTCCTTTTCAATTTCCTGAAGCCTTGTATTCCACATGTCCCACGTACTATCCGTACATACTGAATCAGAACGACCTCTGCTCGTTCTGTTGATTTCACTCAATTCGAGTTGCTGTTTGAGAAGTCGAATATCTTCAGAGGTCACACTCTCCATGTCGCTTATCTCACTTGGTGTGTACCTTCCCCCTCCTATCAGGGAATTTGCATCATCTTCAAGTCCTGTTGGTTGATACTTTGCAGTCTGGCGCTGCCAGTCATGTATCCTCTGCTCCACATAATCATTGCTTACATTTCCTTCTTCGGGAAAGGCTAGCCCTTGTTGATTTACCTTTTTTGGTACTTCTCTTGGGGGGAGTCCCTGTTTTTTTCTCCATTCTTCATATAACTTCTCCTCCTCATCTTCATCAATAAGGGTTGGCTGTTTAGACACCACACTCGACTTTTCCATTAGACTCATGGCACTTCCCATCACACTTGTGGTGTCTTCCTCCTCAACAATAATAGAGTGTACTTTGGCTCCCATTGTGCTTTCCGCATCTTCTTCTTCCACCATTATAGAATGAGCTTTGGCTTGGACCACAGAGCTTTGACTGCTAGCATCGTCGGAATATTCTCGTTCCTCTAACAGCGCTTCGTTAAGTACACGTAGCTGCATAATAAATCCATCATTAGGATATATGGCTCGTTTTTTGCGAATCGTCATCAGAGCTTCCAAGATTGTCATGTGATGGAAGATCATCAAATATGCAGCAACCAGGATCGCTGATCTACTGCTGCCCATTTCACTGTTGACTAAAACTTTACCTGCAAGAAAATAATGAAGACAGTTATTGTTTTGAATGTTGAATATAGTTGAAGTAAATCCATAGTCTCAAGAAAAATAATGCTCTACTTGTGGTCAGTATTTCCCGTTCATTTATTTTGTACATTTCAGTTATCCCCTAAATCAGTTTTGGGCAACCTATTGGGTTCAAGGGGCTCACAATTATCACAACTAGCCATTGATGAGAGGTGCTGGTAATTAGATATTCACCATTAGTAAGTGTGCCATGGACTCTCAAGTGAGACTTCTCTCAAGACTTGGCTGTCAGAGCTCTCTGGTTTGTTGGCTTACAAGTCAACCAATGAGAGGTCTATGTGAGTTGTGTGTATGAGGTTGTTGTGTGTGTGTATGTTGTTCCTTGTATGGGAAAACTGTGTTTGTGTGTGTGTGTGTAGATCGTGTGTTTGTAAGAAGCTGTGTATGTTCTGTTTGTGCAATGCTGTGTGTATGTTTTGTGTGTGAGGGCTGTGTGTAAACTTGAATCTTTACAGATTTTTGTATTTTCAGTGAAATTTTCATATAAAAAATAGTTTTTGCCCTGCCCCTCTCTACCTCTTACCTCTCAAGGAGGAGAGACAATTTGCTTCCTCATAGCCCAATGGACAGAGCTTGTGGGTGCAGGTCATTGTAAGTGTTCTTTCCAATACAATGCCCCTCATTGACTCATTCACTGTAAATGAGGGAGCATTGGCTGCGATCTGCACTCATAGAAGGTGCAGACCATAAGCTCCGTTCTTACAGTGAGAACTTTTGAATTCCCTGTTTGCTTGTAAGTCTGCAGAGTTTCCCCTTCCTGGCCGACACTCCAGTTAAATGACTAGTTAGGCTTCATGCTTTAATCACACATTTAAGGACAACGTGTTTAGATATTGTGAGGCATAGTGAATTTTTATCCAGTTTGAGAGAAAACTCTCCATAAATTCACTGCCTGCTCCACAGCTTTTGCAGTAACCCATAACCTCCACTCAGCTCAATTCATGTTTAGCAACGGTGGGCCTAATTTCTTTTTTTAACTTTTAAACTAACTCCGGTATGTTTACCTGACTGCTGCTATTCATCACAGCCCCTCCGTTCCCTACTTTCTACAAAGCAGAGTCCCCCTACACTAAAATGTAAGTTTTGGTGAATGAAAAAGCTAATCTGTTAAATTTAAGACGTGAAAGCCAATTGCTAATGTACTAAAGTTGGAGATTTAAAAAAAAAAAATCTACTCTGCTTAAATTTCGTAATTCCAGTTTTAGGTCCATCCCCATTTACTGTTTAAAGAATAGACCCCTAAACACGTGCCCTCTTCAGTTATACAACACTTCCGAAAACGTTACGGTTTAATAAAATAACAACATGGACTTATAAGGGTAATACATAATGCAACCAGGATATAATGTTTCAATCTGGTGAAAAAATACTGCAAGTTGTTTGACTTTATGATGTGATTGTCCTGTGTGTTGCAAATCGTACCGTAAATGTGATTTGTGAAATCCATTAATGAAACTTGTATTGAAGTTGCCCGAGCCGTTCCCTGAATACAAGAATAATTCCTTTCTAATAGCACACAGTCAATTATTCTTTCTTTCTTTTTTAATAAATCTACTACAGTAATGTGTCTAACTGTGTGTCCCTTGGTTTTGCTGCTGTTAAACTTTGATAAATAGCGCCCATTGAGAACCACGATGCCCAGGAAAAAAGTCCTCGTTGTGAACTGAGCTTTATAATGGTATTTTGTGAAGCCAGCGAAGCTGACCAGGAGACTTTGATAAAGACGTCTCTAGGAATAAATACAGAAAATGAAGTATATTTTAAAAAAAAACCTGCAAAGTTTTCCTCTATTAAATGCATTAAAAATAATGTTAGTTTGCCTAGCAACATGACTTTGACATCAGAGGTCTGCCTTCCACCCCTCGTTCACATAACTCCCAACATTTTAAAACAGAGAGACGGACTATTTCATTTACGGAGTGTGGCCAGGGGCGGATTGTTCTGAGAAATTTTAGGGAAATTCCTAATAATATATGCAACTAAAATGTCATTTATAACAAGAACAATGTATCTTATTAAACAGACTAATTTCTAGACACATTTATTGTAGTTTAAAGACACATTACTGAGAGTATTATGGCTGTGGAGCTCTGTTATACACTCAGACACATTACTGGGAGTATTAATGCTGTGGAGCTCTGTTATACACTCAGACACATTACTGGGAGTATTACTGCTGTGGAGCTCTGTTATACACTCAGACACATTACTGGGAGTATTATTACTGTGGAGCTATGTTATACACTCAGACACATTACTGGGAGTAATATTGCTGTGGAACTCTGTTATACACTCAGTCACATTACTGGGAGTGTTATTGCTGTGGAGCTCTGTTATACACTCAGACACATTACTGGGAGTATTATTACTGTGGAGCTCTGTTATACACTCAGACACATTACTGGGAGTATTATTGTTGTGGGGCTCTGTTATACACTCAGACACATTACTGGGAGTAATATTGCTGTGGAACTCTGTTATACACTCAGTCACATTACTGGGAGTGTTATTGCTGTGGAGCTCTGTTATACACTCAGACACATTACTGGGAGTATTATTACTGTGGAGCTCTGTTATACACTCAGACACATTACTGGGAGTATTATTACTGTGGAGCTCTGTTATACACTCAGACACATTACTGGGAGTATTATTGCTGTGGAGCTCTGTTATACACTCAGACACATTACTGGGAGTATTATTACTGTGGAGCTCTGTTATACACTCAGACACATTACTGGGAGTATTATTACTGTGGAGCTCTGTTATACACTCAGACACATTACTGGGAGTATTATTGCTGTGGAGCTCTGTTATACACTCAGACACATTACTGGGAGTATTATTACTGTGGAGCTCTGTTATACACTCAGACACATTACTGGGAGTATTATTACTGTGGAGCACTGTTATACACTCAGACACATTACTGGGAGTATTATTGCTGTGGAGCTCTGTTATACATTCAGACACATTACTGGGAGTATTATTGTTGTGGAGCACTGTTATACACTCAGACACATTACTGGGAGTATTATTGTTGTGGAGCACTGTTATACACTCAGACACATTACTGGGAGTATTATTGCTGTGGAGCTCTGTTATACATTCAGACACATTACTGGGAGTATTATTGCTGTGGAGCACTGTTATACACTCAGACACATTACTGGGAGTATTATTGCTGTGGAGCTCTGTTATACATTCAGACACATTACTGGGAGTATTATTACTGTGGAGCTCTGTTATACACTCAGACACATTACTGGGTGTATTATTGCTGTGGAGCTTTGTTATACACTCAGACACATTACTGGGAGTATTATTGCTGTGGAGCTCTGTTATACATTCAGACACATTACTGGGAGTATTATTGCTGTGGAGCTCTGTTATACATTCAGACACATTACTGGGAGTATTATTGCTGTGGAGCTCTGTTATACATTCAGACACATTACTGGGAGTATTATTACTGTGGAGCTCTGTTATACACTCAGACACATTACTGGGAGTATTATTGTTGTGGAGCACTGTTATACACTCAGACACATTACTGGGAGTATTATTGCTGTGGAGCTCTGTTATACATTCAGACACATTACTGGGAGTATTATTGCTGTGGAGCACTGTTATACATTCAGACACATTACTGGGAGTATTATTGCTGTGGAGCTCTGTTATACATTCAGACACATTACTGGGAGTATTATTGCTGTGGAGCTCTGTTATACATTCAGACACATTACTGGGAGTATTATTACTGTAGAGCTCTGTTATACACTCAGACACATTACTGGGAGTATTATTGCTGTGGAGCTCTGTTATACACTCAGACACATTACTGGGAGTATTATTGCTGTGGAGCTCTGTTATACACTCAGACACATTACTGGGAGTATTATTGCTGTGGAGCTCTGTTATACACTCAGACACACCAACAAAATGGAGCTCTTAGAAAAGAGGACCATTAGGAGAGAAAAGAGGGACAGAGGGAGGTATGAGTTCATACTTCCGATGTTGGGAGATATGCATTAGCCTTAGAAACACTTGCATTGCAGATCTAGACTGTAAGTTCTGCAGAGCAAAGCACTATATTTCTATGTGATTTAATGTCAGATATTTTATATCCCAGGGTTTAGAAGCCAGAGCGGGATGATTCGTTTTCTTTTAATTTTTACACAGTTTTGCTTCCAGGTGTATTCTGCACGAACAAACGAAATACTTATGCTACAGGCGAGCTCGGGGGGAAGCGTGTCTCTCGAATTTCCCAATATGGAGGCTCTGTGTAATGTGCTAAGTAAGTGACTGCGGGTTTCAGGCACAGGGTGCAGTTTTCGTGTCTGTCACTGTCACTAATGACAGATAAAGAATTATCCAGAGAGATGCAGCTGTCAGGGTGCCCGGGCATTATGGTACTTCGGACCAGACTGCATCACTCCCAGGAGACAAAGCCTCCTCCGTGAGTGACAGTGAATTTCACATTTCAGGCCAAAGTAGCGGAACCTGAAATATAGCTGACTTCTGAGTTTTTCCAATTTAACTATTTTGGCCTTAAATGTGAAATCCACTTGGAATTCTCAGTTTAGTAAATAACCCTGCAAACGATGTTGCTCTGGCCTGGCTATGAGTTGCTAAAATACTTTATTCCAACCATAATGCCTTTTGCTTAATCCTTAACCTTACTATATAACACCCATGTCAGAATGTGTTATTGCTTCCAGATTACTCACTTAAATAATATTAAACATCAGTTAAACCCCCATCATTCTTGTCCATCCACCCATGGCAGTTAAACGGAAGGCGTCTGAGAAGAGAGCGTGGTCTGGCCCGGTTCTATGGGTTCTGTATCCGTGCACTGCGCATGGCTCTAAAGCAAAGCTCCATCCTCAGGCTCCCTCGCAGAGCTTGGAAAGGCAGCATTTTTATTCCACCCCTGCAGCAACACAGGGAAGCAGTACAATGACCGCTCCCATGAACGAACCAGATAAATTATCACAGCAACTACAATAATCTACAGCAGCTGCTTCTAGGCTCATGTCAGTCATTTCACAGCATATATATGTGCTGTTAGAAATCCAGTATAGCACTAAAATAGTTTTAATTTCAAATGAGGTGTCACATGTCTAGACAGCTGACCACAATGGCACCGGATAAAATCTTGTATAGGTAACAAAATCATTAGGGTTTGCTCCCTCCTCCCCCCCATAAATACATAGACAAGCATAATACCCCTTAAAGGGAAACCATCACTTCTCCAGAAACCACACCATCAAATAAAACATTGACAATCATCTATCACTTGCATTAGCCTGTTTTTTGTTTTTTTTGTTATGCGATACTACGTTTCCTATTTAATTTGTCATAAAGATTTAGGAAATGACAATCCAGATTAATGCTGGCACAGTCATGGCACACAATGCAAATGAAAAAGAGAACAGAAACATTGTATCGATTTCTCCATTAACCCCTTAAGGACTGAGCCAAATGTGCACGTTGTGAACAGAACAAAACGTAAACAAAACCTGGCATTTGCGCCAAATGTCTGTCCAACCGTAATTCACCTCTTTCATATTAAATGCACCCCCCCTTATTATATATCATTTTATTCAGGGGAAACAGGGCTTTCATTTAAATATCAAATATTTAGCTATGAAACATAATTTAATATGAAAAAAAATGGGAGAAAATAAGAAATGTTGTTATTTTTTTAGTTCTACATGACATTTTAACTGTCAATGTCATAATACTGTTTGCTTTTACTGCAATAAAATACACATATTTGTATTCAGCAAAGTCTCACGTGTAAAACAGTACCCCCTATGTACAGGTTTTATGGTGTTTTGGGAAGTTACAGGGTCAAATATAGCGTGTTACATTTGAAATTGGATTGGTTCCGATTGCTTTTGAGACTGTATAGAAGCCCAGGAAATACATTTACAAACACTGGCCAAAGTTAGCGTTAGTATTTGTTTGTGTGTGAAAAATTCAAAAAACGCCAATTTTGGCCAGTGTTTGTGACTAAGTGGCTACTAAAAAAGACTGGACATACCCCATTTGCAATACCTTGGGTTGTCTACTATTGCAAATGGTATGCCATCATAGGGGTAATTTTCATTCTTGGGCTACCATAGGGTCACAAAGGCAACGTAAGCAATCTGGCGAATTTAATGTGAAAAAAATGAAACACAAGCCTTATATGTGACGCTGTAACTTTTGAAAACACCATAAAACCTGTACATGAGGGGTACTGTTGTACTCGGGAGACTTCACTGAACACAAATATTTGTGTTTCAAAACAGTAAAAAGTATCACAGCAATAATATCGTCCGTGTACGTGCTGTTTGTGCGTGAAAAATTCAAAAAACGTAACTTTTACTGGCGATATCATCGTTGTAATATATTTTACTGTTTTGAAACACTAATATTTGTGTTCAGCGAAGTCTCCTGAGTAAAACAGTACCCCCCATGTACAGGCTTTATGGTGTATTGGAAAGTTATAGGGTTAAATATAGTGCTAGCAAATGAAATTCCCTATACTTTCGGCATGGGTTGTCAGGCAGGTCCCGCTAATTGTAATTAATTAGGATACCTAATTATGTAAAAATATTACATAAATATATGTGTAGAATTAATATATGTATATATATACATATGTGCATATATATATATATATATTTATTTTTTTTTTCAAATATTTTTATTTATATATAGGTATATATATAGTGATATATACATATATATTTATGTATATAGATATATATATATTATTTCGTTCTACGTGTATTTTGATATAAATATATATATATATATATTAATATCACAATACAGTTAGAACGAAATAACACACATCTATATATTTTTTAATGATATATTTTTAATTATTTTTTTAATTACATTTTTTTACGTATTTACATTTTTTTTTATATTACCGTATATACTCGGGTATAAGACGAGTTTTTCAGCACATTTATTGTGCTGAAAACCCCCCACTCATCTTATACTCGAGTCAATTGTCTGTATTATGGCAATTTACATTGCCATAATACAGACAAAGACCGGGGGCTGGCAGGAAGCTGTAACTTACCTTTTCTGCAGCTCCTGTCAGCTCCCTTCTCTCTCCTCCGGTCCGTGCAGCTCCCAGGTCAGCTCCCTCTGCAAGTCTCGCGAGAGCCGCGGGGGCAGAGTGTTGCCACGGGTTACCATGGCAACGCTCCGCGCGGCCGCAAGACTTGCAGAGGGAGCTGACCTGGGAGCTGCACGGACCGGAGGAGAGAGAAAAGAGCTGACAGGAGCTGCTGTGAAGGTAAGTAAGAGCTCTCTGCCAGCCCCCCTCCTACAGCCCATCCACTGGACCACCAAGGAGTGAGAGATCGCCTCCCTGGCCAGCTAACAAGCAGGGAGGGGGGACGAAAAAAATAAATAAATAAAAAAATTATAATAAAAAAAATAATAAATAATATAAGAAAAAAATAATAACATTAAAATAATAATAATTAAATAATAATAAAAAATGCCCACCCCCACCAATGCTCTGCATCACACACACACACACACACTGCACTCATACACACACACTGCACTCATATACACACTGCACTCATACACACTTCTCATACACACACACTGCATACACACACACTGCATTCATACACACACTGCATACACACACACACACACTGCATTCATACACACACTGCACTCATACACACACTGCACTCATACACACACTGCATTCATACACACACTGCATTCATTATATACACACACTGTAAATAAATATTCAATTAATATATTTTTTTTAGGATATAATCTTATTTAGAAATTTACCAGTAGCTGCTACATTTCCCACCCTAGACTTATACTCGAGTCAATAAGTTTTCCCAGTTTTTTGGGGTAAAATTAGGGGCCTCGGCTTATATTTGGGTCGGCTCATACTCGAGTATATACGGTATATATAAATATATATATAACAATAATTATATATATATTTAATCAGTATCAGTCTACGTGTAATTTGATATTAATATATATATATATAATTATATATATATTAATAGTAAAATACACCTAGACGGTGTATGTGTGTGTGTGTGTATATGTGTATATATATACTTAGATCATATATAATATAAATATATATTCTAAGTATGTATTATTATTTTTTTACACTGATTTAACTTTTTTTTTATTTGATTTCAGCCAGCAGGGGGACTAACTAGCATTACAGTTGGTCCCCCAGCTGGCAATGCAGCAGGCAGCTAACCCGGCCATGTAATAGTGAGGTCCTCGCAAGGACCTCACTCTCACATGGCCGGGCGGGCTCCTGGACGACGGATGTGCCGCGGGGGCTCCCTGGGTGTCCCCCCAACCGCGATCGCCGGCGTGGGATCGCCGGCGACCGGGTAAGTAAGAAAAAAACGGAGGGCGTACAATTACGCCCGGCGGCGCTTGGAGCTGCTCAAAATAGGGCGTAATTGTACGCCCTCCGGTCTTAAGGGGTTAACTGTGCTCAATGGCAGAAAGGGGAAATATTTATATATTTATAACAATAAATGACAGTAAGCCAAAATGGAGGCGGACAGTTTCAGGATAAAGGTAAAAGGTAAAAAACAGAGGTGTGGATTACTACATTTAATTTTTATTTTCAAGACCACACAAACAGGTATTTGCTAAATATAGTGAGAAGTAAACATAATATTAAAAGTCAGAGGAAGTAACAGCTCCTTTTCAAAGCTCGTTAAATAACAGTAGTCGCTTATACCTCTGCGCTAACAGCATAAAGACCATAAACAAAAAATAAAAGATTTATGAATTTTCCAGGAATTTGGACAATCTATCGGTCAGCTGTACTGGTATTGACTGTATTTATACTACAGGCGAACCAAAGAGTTTATTATCCTATCGCAAAACAAAATACACGTATTAAAAAAATAAGCAGAATTTGTTTGTAAGATTAGATCAGCAGACAGATCGTAGATACGCAAACTTGATGTCTGTCTGAAACTTCTCTTGATAGTAGATTGGCTTATAAATTAATTTGCTTTATTTGTAACAAGCTGTCATTTCATTGTCAATGATACAGCCACCGTATCAGGTCAGCATTTATTTATTTTTTTGTATAAAATGTTTTGTGATTTATTTTGTAGGTGTTTTGTTTCTTGTTAATACGTAGATGTCGAGAGCAGTTTATCCCATTGGACACAAACATTGTATCAGTCAATGTTCCTTTACATCCAGAGAGCTATTTTCGGGAAGGTTGCACAGTAAGCAGCGTTATGTTTGCCTTATTGTATGAGGCACAGCTAAGACATTAATTCTAACTATTTGGGGAAAACCAAAACCAGCAGTTTCTCAAAACGGTATTATTATATTCACTGTTATTTTTATCCATTGTTATTGTAAGTCTGAAAATAAACCCCAGTGTGATTCATCGACACAGAGCTCCAGGTTTGTCAAAGACCAGTAGTTTATTTTAATCCAATATCCGGGCAGTGAGGCCCTGCTGGAGGAGAAGGGGCCAATGTCCATTTTGTTATGTATTTAGAATATAAAAGTTAATGCGTGTGTTCTGAGTTCTGCTTGGGGGATAGGGTAAAAGAGGACTTTGTAACTGAAATATAAATCTAAAAGTAAGACGATACATGATATGAATGTGCAAGCTGCGATAGATAATGTACGGTTTGGGTTTTTATTTGTTTGTTTTTTATATTGCAAGGATATGGAGTAAAGATCTGATTTCTGTTTGCAGGTTTCGTTGCTATTATTTGTCCCAAGATACAGATAAAACATAAATAATTCTCAATGTAATTTTTATTGTAAAATACTTTCTAAATAAAAAAATAAACAACTGATCCCGCCGGTTTACTTCTGCACCTTTCACTCCGCAATCTCTGGGTTCATCTGGGCGACTGGCCCCCCGAGAATTAAACATACACAATTAACCCTCCCGAGACACAGAGGGGGAATGGGGTTGCCGTCCCTACGAGCTTACTACCTAGCCACCCACCTCCTGCGGATTATAGACTGGCACGTCCCCACGACGGACAAGCAGTGGGTACACATTGAAAGAGTGCAAGCCAGTGGCCGAATTCCCCTAGTGATGTGGACACAGAACCCAACACGAGACGGTGATCTAAGGACCCACCCTTATAGCGGGGCGACGCTGGGGATTTGGTCGAGGATCAGGTACAAGATGGGGCTCACAACAAACCCGTCCCCCCTGACCCCGATCATCCACAACCCAGATATCGCCAGAGGCCTGACGCTGTGAGACATCGAGGGCTTCGGTGGAAGTGAGGCTCAAAACCTACGCGCATGGCTCGTCAACAATACACTACGACCGATGTGGGAGATGCTGTCCCGGCCAGAGGCTACGGGCATCCTTAGATATCGATACCACCAGGTGCAACGCTCCTTTGCAGCCCTACCGGGGAAGCATCTCCTGCACAGGCACTCCACACAGTTTGAAACCCTTGGCGCACGCAAGGAGCACCTAACCAGGGGGGTCTCGACTCTCTACACCCTACTCCAAGCAGCAGAACAGGACCCCCCGACCCGCTTCCACTCTAAGTGGGAACAGGCCACCGGAACGACTCTCACAGACCAACAATGGGAAAAGATTCATGTCGTCTCCTACCAAGGAATACTCAGCTCCAAAATACCAGAGCTTAACTACAAGCTCCTGACCGGGTGGTACAGGACCCCAACCAGACTCCACGCAATGGGGATCGTGCCAACCAATACGTGCTGGCGCTGCGAGGCAGATGAGGGAACCGACCTTCACATCTGGTGGACGTGCCCCCCGATTGCGGCCTTCTGGCGGCAGGTCCACAACAAGCTCACCGAAATACTAGACTCCGACATGCCTTTTGAACCGCTACCCATGCTCCTCAACCACACGCAGGCTCCACTGGCCAATTACAAGAAAACTATAACGAGACACCTACTCAACGCCGCCAAATGCCTAATTCCTCCCAGGTGGAAATCGAAAGACATCCCGACCTTGCCACAATGGATGGCGAAGGTGGAGGAGATCTTCGCAATGGAGTCCCTGACGGCTGAGATATGTGGAACTCAAGAACGCAACGCTCGGAGATGGGCGCCCTGGATCGTGCATGTGGCCGGGCGGGGGCTGGGGCGGACACCGCCGGGGCCCGGACAGGCGGCTGAGTAGGGACCCGTGGGGCTCTGGCTGGTGATGGGGTGGGACCCTTCCTCCCTCCCTCGCTTTTTCCCTTGTCCCCCCCCCCTAACTCGCTGACCACCTACTGACTGATGGACCTAGTAGACTCTCCTTTGGACAGATATCCATGCACACGCACAGCTACCTGACTATGAACATCCACACAGACCACAACTGCAACACGCTCTTGGCCACTGACTCACGTTACCAAGTTTAGACACCCACTGATACAAAGAACGACTGATCCCGCGACTCCAAACAAAACAGACCCACAAACATAAGCCCCACGAACAAGAGACTGGCATACCCCTGTTTTCCCAGCCTGAGAGAAACTCTAGGTGACTTAGAGGATGGGAGACAATGGACACAGACGGGAGGCCCGGAGTGACCTGCGAAACGAAAGAGCATTCGCCCACCACCGCCCCTCGTCCACTGATAGAGATGCCAGGAGTGGGGGAACAGTCAAACCCTCACATGATAATACACACACATCAGCTAACTGTGGACAAGGTCCCCTGCCCTGCAAAGGGCTGACCCGGGATGGGAGGCCAAGAGGCAAAGTAGTCCCCAGCAGCTTGAGGGGCAGAGAGCTGGTACCCTCCTCCGACCCACAAAGGGGTTATAAGCCACTCGTCCCAGTCATTAGCGATAACGCTTAATTATCACCCCCCTTTCAAGGACACAGTCACACAGAAAGCAGACCCCCTGGTTTGGGTCGTCCCTGAAGCTCACCCTGGGGGGGGGCCCGAACAACCAAGGGAACCCCCGCTGGAATAATGGGATGCAGTGGGCGCTGTTACCATGACTGGACTATACACTGTTCCTTGTAAACTGTTGTATCCTGAATTGTCGGCAAATTGTATACTATTTTAAAAAAAATATGGACTTTGGAAAACGTTAAAATAAAGAATGTCAAAAAAAAAAAAAAACACCAATTATTTTGGCATTGTTGCCTGGGGGTCTTGTCTCATTGTGTTAAATCTCTGTGAATGTGGTTGTGGCATTTTGGACACATTGTTGGTTATGTGTAAAGGATAATACGGCAGCAATATTTGAAAAGTGGAGCAAATAGTCCAACATTCAATGTTTCCACGGTGACTCCTCCATTTTTAAAAGTCTGCCCTAAATCGTTTTGATAAAAAAAAATCTTAGAAGCACAAGGGCTTTGTCTGGTTATTGCTAACCCGTGTCCAGAATCCTGCCAGACTAAGCAGGCTAGTTTGCTAAACAGCACGGTGCAATAAGTTGCCAATTAACTTGAAAAATTCAACCAGAGGTAACGTAATAAAAAATATATATATCATGTCAAATGGGTACATTTTATGCCCTTTGTTTGGGCCTGAAGTTTGTAAAGTAAGTTGTCAATGCACAATATATTGTTTAATGGTTAGACACGCATTCTCGCCAGTGGGCCCTCATTACCTTTCATTTCTGCTATATTGTTTCCAACGCTATTTAAGAATTTTTACTTAACCCTATTGTCCAGAGCTGTTGCACTTGTTGGCGACCTACAAATAATAATAATGAAACAGATTCTTTTTTCATATATAGTAATATCTCGGTGTATAATTTGAGCAATACGTGTCTGCACAGCACATAAACAACCTCTGGCACTCACACTGTACGTGTTACTACCTCTGTATGTGAGAAGAGCTTCGTCGAGGAACTCGGCAGCCGGTCTTAAGAACTTTGAGATGTCTGAATCTGGGAAATCGTCAACTTCTACACCCATGTACTGGATCTCGGTGCCAGAGTAGAATTCAGGTCCTGTGAAAACGGTGGTATTATGTCCCGCATTCAGGACATGAGTTATACCCATCCTCTTTAAACGTCCTTTATTGACCGCAACACTCCTAGAACAGCGAATAAACAGAATACAGTGATTAAACTAACGCACTAACCTTACGCTGTACAAATTAAGCTGCTGACAGTGGTCCAGACACTGAACATACAATAAGGACAATATTCACAGAGCAAAGGAGGGAGTGAAAACTGACTGCTTGCCTTTTAATATGGAAAGATATTGCACGCTGCCTGGTGTTTAGCACTTAGCATAGTTAAATATCATTTAAATCTCTCTTTATATTATTCTGCTGAAAGTTTACAATAACCGTATATTAGCCATTGTGACAGATCCATCTGTATAGACTTATATTGCTGATTCGTCTGTTTGCCTTAATTTCGCTGGATTTCCTGTCCGTATGCCCCTGTTCGTGTGTTTCCCCAAATACCGATTGAAACTACCGAACGGACTGCCACCCAGGAGAGGAGTGTGCTGCTGGTTAACCTATTGGCCTCAATTAGAACGTTGCGGTTAACCGCAGACACCTCTCCATTCCATTCGTACGGGTGGTTGTCGTTCGTATGCCGACCACGAGGCGGCGGCCATTTTGGGACACAAGGAGAATCAGCGGTGTTCGGTGTAAATCCTATGGAACTAAAAACGGATACTTTATCTGCCGAACACCGCTGGAAGTCGCCGCCCGCCTTCTATTTCGTCGAGGCGTACGAACACCGGTCAGTTCGGGAGTTTCTAACATTCGTATGGACTTTACCCAGATAGCCGTCCCATGGAGTCATTCGTATACCGAAGGACTTGTGAAAGACTTTGACTCCATGGCGATTGAACTAGGTACATCGGATCTGAGCGCTATTCGGTAGAAATATGCACTCAGATCCAGGCTATCTGGGGATACGTTACACGAACCATATGCATTCGGTATTTCTGAAATTATGTATTTTATTGTATTTTTCTTATTGTGTTTTAAAATGGTTTCTTCCTAATTATCTCCAGGATAGAGAAGAAGGATTTATGGGTAAGATGGGAAGGGCTTATATTGAAGCCACTGCGATTGGCTACTGTCCAATATGTTTTACAGTCTTCCACAAGGTCCCCTAGGGGAGTGTCCACCTTGTGGAGACCCGCATAAATACCGGGCAGGTAGCCCCCATTAAAAACATTCCTGTTTGACCTCCAAGACGGAGCTTGGTCTCGTTTGTGGAGGGATTTATTATTGGGACAGTACTTTTGTTATTTCTAGCTGTGGAAGGAGTTCGACTGAATTGCTGATCGGGAGTTGCCGCGTTCGTATGCTCCGTTCGGGAGTTTGACGATCGGCTGAATTAAAACTGCATTTCTGGAGAAGGGGATTATTCACTAAATGGCAGCTTTATCTACCTGGCGGTGAGTGTCGTAACAGCCATGGTCTCAGACTACCCAGCATGAACTACAGGATTCAGCCACAATGTACAAACAAAACAAAAACAACGACTTACCTGCTCACTATCAAAGAAGGTCCTTAGTGCCTCAACATTGCCATAAAGTGTGAGCACCCCTTCCGACTACTTACAGCAGCATTAATGCAAAAAAAAGTTAAACTTTAAATAACCTTATGATACAGTTAATTGTTATAACTCACTTTTCAGCAATGAAAACATTGGGCCAAACTTCGTCTACACAGTTCAGTGGTGATTCCAGATGGTCTTTCAGGAGCTCTCTCTGCAGGTCTAACACACAGGGAGTGTTGAACAAACTTCGGTCATCGATCTTCTCCTTCACACGGTTGTATAGGTCCTCCACAAGCAGCTGCTCTGCCGACTCCAACATCCGCGGACATACAGTGTCCACTTTGACCTCTTTGTGTTTCAACTCTAGGACAGAAGGTCACCAATAGTGAGAGGCTCTGGGAGATCACACAGATTGTCCATACATAAATAAATAAACGATAATAAACTGCAAAGCTTTTTCCAATGTCTATTCAAAAACATTGCCATCCTGACTCATCCAGAAGGAATTCAATGTAAAAAAATTCAAGTTATTTATTTTTTATTTTTGTCTGTCTAGCAGGAGGGAGCAGGAGATCCACACTGTCATTATTGATCTCTTTTCCTTGCTCCTTTGCATGCCACTCTGCCAATCATGTGTGGTACTAAGATTTAGGGTCACCATCAGGGAAGTAAAGCTGGAACTCGAGCAACAGGCATGACTGGCTCATGTGCTTGGGGCAAGCTACGTGCAATGAACTATGTTACCTGGAATAATGCATTGACATCACTTTAAGGTGGAGTTTCATGCCTACCTAGAGATTGGCAAAACTTGCCCCAGCATCAGGAACTATTAGTGAACTCAACATGAACGAGTCTAAATGGCAGTTCAAGGAGTTAGCACCTACCCAGTAATGTTGAAAGGAACACTCCAAGCACCGTAATCTCTGAAGCCCACTGTAGTAGTTTTGGTGCCAGGAGTGTCCTGGGGCCCTCCCAGTGTTAGCAGTCAAACCATTTGACAATCTACCTGGGATCTGCTGGGCACTCACCACCATCTCCTGTGTAGCTGGAAGCTTGAGCAAGAAGCTTCCATTAGTTCTACTGAACTACGCCCTGCTCTCAGCCAATGAGCACTTCCCTGTAAAGCTTTGCCCCAGGTAAGTTTCCAAACAGTTTGATTACTTATTCTGGGAGGGCACCAGGGCACTCCTACTTGGAGTGCTCCTTTAATAACGTTTACACCAATTATAAAATGTGATATAAATTGCCATGTATATAAAATTGAAATTAAATAACATTGTTTTATAAATACAAGTATGAACATGATAATAAAGGATTTTTTTGATTTTTTTTTTAAGATTTCTGCTCTTGTACTGTTACTTTACACATTTTATGGCAAATAGCATATTCACAAAACAATGAATTAGAGGAAATTAAAAAACAAACCAAAAAACAACAACTTATTTACTAAAATCACACCAAAATAACCAAAATCTTTTCAAATTACCATATATATCTTACTTGATTGGAGTTTATATTTTATTTTCAGTTTACCATAATTTTCCTGTTTAGTGAATATAACAATTTTAAAAAAATTTTTATGAGATAAGCACATATCCTGTTTTATAATGAATAGAAACATATAATATATTAATGTGTAGATAGTGTGGTGCTATACAATGTGCATCACCGGTAGAATATATTTTTGAAAATATGCATCAGGAGAAAAGGCTTATATATTATTTTAGATTGTATTTTATTTAATCATATTTTATTATATTAGAGCCTGCTCTAGAGCATTTTACAGAAGAGGTAAATGGTGATCTTATTGGTAAGACATTAGTGATATTATGATGTCATGCTACAACATGGTCATACACTGAGCCATGAATTATCTTGAATTCACTATAACAGTTTTTACCAAACCAGTCCTCCCGACCCACCAACTGTCCAGGTATTGTCAGGTTCTCCACTGGAATACAAAAATCCTGGATTGTTGGTGGGCCATAAGGACTGGTTTGGGAACCACGGCTCTAGAGAATTTACACCATTTAGACCAAAATAGCTGAATTTCAAACCAAATATCTCCAATTCATATGTGTTACCAGTTCCGCTATTAGGGCACAAATGTAGCAACTCCATAGTTCATTCCAAAAGGTTTATGGTTTAGTTAATAAACCTATGGATTTTTCTTCTTTCTATCTTTTCACCAATAAATTGCATCTGGTCAATTTATCATGCTGTTCAGAAAAAAATCAAAAAGTCTTCCACGTGTTTCGGGATGATCTTTTGAATGTGTTTATTCTCTTGCAATAGGGTGGTTTCCAAATTAAAAACCCTGAATTTAATCTAACCCTTTCCAGGAATATAGAAAACCTAATTTTAACTCTTAAGGTTCTAGAATTAAGTAAATGGCTTTCTCTCTGCTTTTCAAATAGTTAAAAGATTTTAAGCATCTCAATTGAAATTGAAATAATTCTGCAATTTGCCACTCCTGGAGACATTGGGTACTTCAATTTTAAGGGACATCCTTTATATTGGTTCACTGACTAAGTGTTTTAGAGATACTCTGTTTATCTGGGGCAGAGCTCCTTGGGGACAATCTTTGACAACACCGGTGAGGGAGAGGCAGCCGATCTTCCCCCATTTTTGAGTCAGAACAGAGTCCCATTTCTCTGACTGCCAGTAAGGGTTATCCTGGTACACTAACCTTCACTTATCCTCGACTGTATCTTCATATCGTCAGTGCCACTGAGGCCCTCAACAGCTGAGTGAAACATTGTCTGGTGTAACATCCATAATGCTACATGCTTCTCCGTCACCCAAGGCCTAGTGTCTCCAATTATGGCTCGGTTGGACGAGGTGTTCACCGCTTTCTGGTTAAAACTAAACTTTATCCTATCATGTTTAAGGATCAAGAACAGATCAAGAACCTGCCGCAGTGGGTAAAGCAACTATCAGCAGACACTACCCTCTGCTTCCATACCCACGAGGAGAGCACGCAGTTCATTATAAACTTCCCTACCGAAGGTTTGGGTCCTGCACAGTGGTGGATCTAGCTGCATTGTAGAGGCCCTGTTTCTACTCAATAGTGCAGCGCCTGGAGGTAGCGGGGATTGGATGGAGCCTGAGTCCATTTCAGTTGGAGCGCTGGTGTGTACCTGATTCCCCGGTGGTCTGGCTGGTCAGTGGAGCGTGGGACTTTTCTTGGCACTCAGATGGGACTGGCTGATCTCAGCTCCAAGATCAGGACAGTGTCACAGGCATCTGGTCTATTCTCCCTACTGCTATAGGGACAAATTACTGCAACACGGTTACTTAGGCCACGAGTTTTCTGCCTTGTGTCACTTTGCATTTACATGGTCCAGTTCAAATTATTGTTGTTCAGCTTTATTGTTAATATCCGAGCATACTACGTTGTCTACCTTCTTAAGCTTATACAAGTTATAACATATATCCTTATAACACAAAAAACCCTCAGTCCACTTGAAATTTGTGCAATCTATTTCTATGCTAACGTGTGTTTTTCTATGAGCATTGGGTCATGTATGTATATATATCCCACGCTTGTGGATTGAGATAAAAAAAAAGTTAAAAGTTATCTTCTTCTGTCCAGCTGCATTGACAACAAGACTTGTCCTTCCCAATTTGTCTCTCCAACAAGTCCTCTGCACAGGGCATTTCTACCAGTACATTTATTACACTGTCATACTGTCAAGGTTACTTCCTTTTTATTCACCAGGTCCTTCACCGGGTCCTTGGTCTGCAGAGATGTAACACGTCACAATTAATGCTTCCAGCTCACAATTATCCATAATATGCCTGCAAATTGAGGCCCAAACTGGTTATTGTCAAGAAATGTGAAGCGACATCATTCTTTGACCTTGAGTATGAATGCAGACTTTCTCAGGAAGAATCCTTTTGAAAACAAATTTCAGAATACTGAGAGATTACTTGTTGTTGAATACACGTTTTGGATACGGGACATTGTGACTGGGGGTTAGGAATGACTGTTTAAGATTTATCCAATACAGAGGAAAGGGTTTGGGGTTTTCAGACAGTACTAGTTGTAGTTAAGTATTTTTAAAACAGCACATTTGGAGACATTCTAATGTGAATGATAATTGTTCAACCTGCATTTTTTTCACTTTTAAAGCTTCAGGAAATTTGTGAAAGTCTTAATTACGCTAATCTACGTATTTTCTGTTCAGTGAAAATAATTTGAATGCATTCTGATTGGATGAAAATATTAAGGAATCAAATCACAAATAAGGATTGACATTGACAATGAGTTGAGGCATGACATGGCCTAATCAGTTGGAGTTAAATAAAATACGCAGTTCATCTAAATGTGAAATGTATTTATCTAATTGTTGCAGTCAATTATCATCTGATGACATCGTGCTCTTTAGTGAACGGACCTCAAGAAACCAAAGTTTTGATTTTAAATAAGTGTATGTGTTTCTCCTCTTAGGTAGTCCTGCTTTCATTTCTCTGCAATCCGTGGCTTCTTACAGCAATAAAATCCAAGAAGCATATCCCATAGCTTTTAAATGACTCCCACTCATCTTATGTTAAGACATTAGACCTTTTAACGTCAAAAGAAGGAAAGCACCAATGGGCACAGGTGTATGGACACAGGTGTGTAGTAGGAGAATGTATCTACATTAAATGGGTTACCTTCATTGATAATCTGCTTAGCAGCCACCGCTGAAGAGAGGTGGATGGGCTCCATAAAGATGCTCTCCGTATACGCGTCTGATACCATGGAGAAGCTGTAGATATCATAGAACAGGTTAAAGTAGGAGACGGACCTGATTAATTATTAGATCAATACATAACAGATTTAAATTCTTTAGTTGTTCATCATGTTTTATACTAGTCCAGGGGTAGGCAACCTTCAGCACTCCATGTATTGTGGATCTCCCATAATACTCTTACAACCATATTGCGGGCAAAGCACCAGGGTAGTCTACAACATTTGGAGTACTGACGGTTGCTTACCTCTAGTCTTTTACTAATTACTAAGATACAAATCTCTCTATCAAGGAAAATAGTTAATTTTTAGTACCAATACTGTGCTAATCAACTGTTTTTATCCTCATTGTAACACACATCGGGACATGTTCCAATCTTCTGCAAGTATTATCTAGTCTACAATCTATGAATTGTACTAACAATGTCATCCGCAAAAGCATGTGACCAGTCATACACACCGCACGTCATACGCACACACGCTAGTAGTGATCAGTCTTCCTGATTGATTGACGGTTGGTTGTAGCTGCATTTAGCAGAAGTACGAGAGTTTCCCTCTAAGCCTGACACACCATAAATACATTTTACAAGATTTTGAAAGTGCTTACCAGAGGTCTCATGTGTAAAAAAAAAAAGCTGTGTTGCAAACATAAGGCAAACAAAGAGTAACCAACCAAAAAATGCACCTGCACAAGTTTTGAAGTTCAAAAGCATTTTGTTATATAAGGTTTTATTCCTAGTATGTACAGTAGGAATTCTACCTGCATTGCATTCTTGGTTGATCTATGTTCATGTTGTAAAATATAAATTCACTTCTATGGTCACGGCATTTAAAGGGACACTCCGGCCCACCTAAAGCACTTTATATTACTATAATGCTTTATGTGTGTTGTGTCCTCTTTTTTTCATTTTACAGAAAGAGCAGATTTCAATATAAATTAACACATTGACATTAATCTTGTTACACCCCTCCCGGCTGTCAGTCAGACAACCAGTCCTGCCACTTCCTGGTTTGTTGAGCTCGGTGGAGCTAAACTCAAGAGGCCGCAATTGCCCTGCACAGCCACATCTAAAATAACTGGAAAAGGAATCAGTGAGTGAACAAATATTTACTTGTGCCTTAACCATCAAAAAATATGATATTGAATATAATTGCGCTGCTGTGGTAAACAGTAATTAAAATGCACATGCAAATTTCATATGCACAAAATAGCACATATTATATTTAATGTGAGCTCAGTCAACAAACTAAAATGGGTCCAATTAGGGAATTCACTTGCTATTCGAGGAGTACATTACTACTAACTACTAACGCTAAATACAGAAAAGTATTAGATAATCCTTATCAGCTACTGTTTTTACACATTAGAATTGCACAAGAGATTGATTTGGGGAAAGAAATGACCAACACAATGGTACTTTGAAAGGACACACTAATACAATACAAATATCGAAGCTTATCCTGGTCCAAATTAATTCTTACACCTTTATCTGTTTTATCACATTTTTCTCCTTTCCACTGTATATTTACATTTAATCGAAGTATAATGTATCCTCTCGCTCTCACCCCAACTCTTCCTGTATACATATCTATGTTGATACAATAAACCAGAAACTGTAGAGAACTGACAAGAGTGGTCCAAATTTTCGGCTGTACTGTTCCAACTTGATTGAAGTGGCGTAATATTTGCAATTGCCTTGTTACAAATCTCGGCTTAACGAGTAAGCCTCCGATTTAGTGTCTTGTACAATGGGCTGCGGAACACTGCTCGCCATTTTTAACTTACCACTAAACACACATTATCTGTGGACCAAAACTACTTTATAGGCAGTGGGCAAAGAACTAAAACAGAAATGCCAATCAGAGAATTAGTATGAGCGGGAAGAGAGGAACATATTTCTTCAGTAATCTAGTTGTTTCTTAAAAGTTTCACTCAATGACATCAAAACCTATCCAAAATAATTAGGACACGCTTGTTGAAGGAAATCACAGACTACTTGGCAATTAATTTTTCTTTGATTAAAAATTAGGTCCCTTACCACTTGCATTTTTACTATAAACAACCCTTTGTTGTTTCATCAGATATTAAAAGGGCAGCGGGGAATTTATGTACAAAGAGCAATTCTAGGGCAACGTTCTAATAGTGTTACGAACCAATGGAACGTTCTTTGCTCCGGGTTTTAAAACTTTCCACTAGAATTGGTCTCCATGCATCCATACTGAGCAAGTAAAAAAGATCTAATGCCTTCTCTTTTTGCAGAGTGACTGCACTGTGCATGTTTAAGTTGAAGATTTAGAAAAATCCTCTGTCCGTGTCAAAAACTCAGTTTCTATTTGCAGAAATGATTGTTTGAGGTGAGAGATTCTGCAGATTTAGCTTCCAAATCAGAAGATCGAATGAGTTCTGTACAAATGCACCAAAGTCGGTTCTATGAAATCTAAAGAGATCGTCAGGACGCCAGGTAAGACATTAATCTCTAGGGACACCGGACATTGACTCTAGATTGCAAGCTTCACAACCAATTGCATTGTATTTTTATCAGAAAAGAGTGAAGTTGCTGTTATAAAACTGCTCGGACAAACCGCTGGTTCTCATTTTATTTTACCCTGCATGAGATGCAGACATCCAGAGGAGGCTCATGCATAAGGTTCAGGAGGTCAGCCCCCTGCCAGTTTGTTATTCAGATATCATCGTCATTTCTATTGTGATCTTTTCACCTGTTTTTTTTTTATAATTGAACTAGAAGCTTTAATATGTTTTTACATAAGTATATTTAAAGTGGTTTTAATTTTACAAATACATGTCTCTATAGGACTACGGTACTGAAAGGGCATCATGTCTCAGAGGATAGGGGTTCAGTATATGGGGCTAAGTGGGCAGTGGAGTCTAACACCCCACCATCTAAAATCCTCACTGGGCTCAACTGCAGATCTTGCAAGCATAAACCCAGAGACAGTGAGTATAGCACATGTATTGATATTGATCTGTCATTTAATTAAACATCAGTAAGTGAAATACGGCCTTTATGTTGTATGAAGTAACAACGACGTCCCCAGACATTCAATGGGATTTTATAAGTAACCTTCTATTACTTAGAAGTTTAATGCATGTTTTTTTCATGGATGAAACTACTCACTACTGCACATATATGTTGCTACGTACAGGCTTTATAATTACATTCTGTAAAATATTCTGTAAAATCACATAGGACAAGATCTTGTATGGACACCAGAAAACTTGTTTGTATATGTATTATGTTCCGACTCTGTTTTGTGATGTTGTACGCAAAAATATAATATATAACAAATGTTATATAACAAATGTCACTTCGGGAGATATTAAAGTTTGGAGACCGGGTGAGTGAACTCGATTCCTGGAGACTCCCGGCCGTTTCAGGATGGTTTGCAAGCTTAGGGCTGGGACAGCATGTTTTTTAATGTTTAAACACTGATTTTGTTGGAGGTACCAATAATTATGAGCTTAATTTTATCGCTAATATACATTTTTATTCTTGTGAGTGGTTGCATAGGCAGGGACCCAGTGCATTGCTTTGCCCAGGGGCCCATAAGGCTGTTAATATGGCCCTGCCTTCTCTTCCTGCTTGGTACAATGATAATATTATTGGGTTTTCGCAAACGGACGTGTCCTTTAAATACCTTCCAGTCAATGTGTGCTTATTTACAATTCCATTTATATTCTGGGTTATATAAACAGATGGATGAATCATTTTGTCAACTAAGTGGGCTTGTTACATTTATTTAGATTTTTTTTAAGCAATTGAACAGTTGCCCTGTGGTTTGAGGTCTAAACATATTTGTGTTTATATTCTCTGAATAAAGTTACGTTATTACAGGCTTTGGCCTCAATTTAATATTGTTGGATAAGCTTTCCAAATTATTTAATACTTTTGGATAAACTTTTAAAATTATTTAATATTATAAAAAAAAATAATTTTGAAATATTTTGATATTTTTTCTATATTATATATATATATATATATATATATATATATTTTAAATACTTTATTTTCATAGTGCAAGGAATGACATACAGGCTTGTGATGCCACAACAACAATGGCAAGCTTATTGCAAACTCATAGACATATACAGTGTCATGGCATAAGAAGAAGTTGCCTTTTTTTATATATTTTTAGGAAAGTAGAATGCATTTACACCTGGTAGGTAAGTATCAATGCTTACATAGTTAGCCTAAGAAGATTATGCAGTTATGTAGAGTTGCCAAGTGTTAAGCTAGCATGCTATGTGTATCTAGGTGCCCTCTTTGGTTTTAAAGGGTCGTTATGCCTGTGTAGCATTCAGGGGGTAAAAAGAGGACACATAAAATAGCAGTAGAACATGCGGCTTGGCACGTGAGGATAAGGATATAACATGTAAAGCTAGGGCCCACAGAAATGGTGCAAGACGTGGGTCTAGGGGTGAGTATTAAGACTAGAGTGCTTAGCCCACGCCTGTCAGATAATGGGAACTACCCTGACACGAAACCAGAGGTGTGGAGAGTACAAGTTAGGTCCCCATAGGAGGTGTGTGCCAATGAGCTGAGGGATCGTCGTGGTCACTGTAAGTAGGCCTCTGGAGAATGCCGCCGGTCTCGATCAGCAACATAGGTAGGTGACATGCAGGTGCTGTCTCTCAACTCCGGGAGACCACGGTAGGCAAAATTCACAGCAGTATTGTGTAGTAATAGCTGTTTCAGAGTCAGTCTGCATGGAGCTCACAAAATGTGCGACCGGTTGGCTTGGCTGCAAGGCTTCGCCCCCCCATGATATATTTTTTGATATTTTAATATGTTGAAAAAAATAATTTTAAGGATTAATCCAAAATCATAAAATCATTTGGAAATCATAGTCAAAAATATTAAAGCAAATTATTGACTTACACAACAGAAAACCAGTATTAAACACATGGGCGCGGAGTAAGGGAACACTTTCTAATCTCCCTCCAGTGGGGCAACGCATATTTTAATATCCAGTCAAACGTTCCACTACTCCAGAATTACAGGTAGTCGAGTCTATGACTTAAAATGGAATTGTAGATTGCCAGTACACCCAGGAATGCATATGTTGCTGTTTTTAGTATATATGTTTGCTAGGTACACACATATTACATGTTAACGTTGGTCTCTAAATGAATAATGTTGCATATTTTTTTTTTTTTTTAAATCGATGAATCCATTCAGGACCCAACAAATTGCTAAATATATTTGAACATATTTGGCAAAAAAAAAATAATCACAAAATAACAAGCATTCTGAAAATTGCCTCAAAATTATATATATATTAAAACGTTCCTATAATGACACATATACTGGGAAATGTCACCAAATGATATATAACGAATGTCACAAATGATATATAACGAATGTCTTCAAAAATTACCAACGTACTTGACCACCTCACAGCATGAAATACAGCTTAGAAAATAAGTGCCAATTCCCTGGTGCTTCCCAGGACTAAATGCATTAATAGAAAAACGCCGGTCGGCCACACAGGTCCTAAAGCAAAATATAAAATGCTGCCCTACAGAAAAAGGCCCAAGATTACAGTGTTCGTACAATATTACACAATCAATCAGCTTCTCGAGAATGTTAATAGATTGTTCTTTGTATGTATTTAGAAAGAAAATGTAGCAAAACGCACTCAGCTTGTTACAGATTCTGATAGGACACAGTATGTATCATATCGTGCCATAGAGGTATAAGACAGACTGACAGACAGACAGATATGGTACTTTCCCTAGATTTTAACATTTGGATTTCGTCCCTCTGTTGAGTCTGATTTGTTTGTTATTAGTTCAGGGATTTTTATGAGAGGTATACGTGCATACCACATGCTATTTTAGGCAGAATTTGGTGTTTCATAAAATAATATTTGTCTGCGGATACTTCATACCAAAACCAAGAAACTAAAATTAAAAGAAGAACAATATTTTTGAATTTATAGTTGGACATTCATCGACATGTGATAATGTTCAAAATTTCCTACGGTGACCCATTTGGGAGGGTCATGGGCACAGTACGGAAGCAGTATTAAAACAGCCAACCCATTGCGCTTACACACATATCTTAATTAAAATAAAAAGATACCATGTAATATACAAGAATTTAAGAGAACCCACACGTTTCACAAACACAAAGTTAAACCAAAAAATATATCTGTGCATGAAAGACGAACGTTATTTTGTTCATTTGAAACCACTTAACTAAAATATACCAAAAAAAAAATTTCCCTTCACCCATCACAAAAGAGGAACAGAAATTTGTGGGAAAATGCACATGGGATGCTCATATGGAATAAGGCCAAACAATTAACTTATAATTGTTTTCCTCTCAAATAATACAATCTATAAAACGAACAAAACAAAAGAACATTCATCCTACAGTATAAAATATAAGGATATAGAAAATATCCCAAAGGATGAAACGTATTAGTTTGTGACGTTACTTTTCAGACATCCTCTAAATACAAGTGTTTGTTTTATTTTGTTTTATCTTATACATTTTATACGAAAGTAGACATTTTTGCTTATTTAGCAATATATGTTTCAGAGCATTATAATAATTTCTTCAACATGTGGGTAGCTTGTCTTTTATATCTTTTCTATATCCCGACATACACGCCAGTTTACTAGAGCCAGACAATGTATTTTATTGGTGCCTGGACAAACATGTTTTTTATAAGATGGTGTAACAACTGTGATCCCCCCAAAATAGGCTCCTCACTGAAATGAAATTACTCTAAAGTGATAGAACAGGGAAGGAAAAAAATGCTGGGGTACCTGAGTCTTGTAAAAAGAGTAAAATGATCGACTCCCTCAGCCAATCATCTTTGTCATATGTTTTGTTTTTTTCATAAAATATATTTTAAATGGTCCGGCACTGCTTCAGGCAATGTTCCTTTATTGGTCCCAAAAAACTGTTAATGTTTTCGTCTCCTCCAAAGACTTTATAAAGGTTTGATAAAGGACTTTGGATGAGATGCAAATGGTACCTGTCTTTGGGTACCAAAAAAATAAACATTGTTTTTTCCACTGATGCAACAGATTTAATATTCTTCCCATTATTTTATTTTATGATTCATTTCTCTTTTTCCCACAACACTAAATTTGTTGGCCTTTTCCAAAATGCATATTTTAGGCCCAAAATATCACAGTTTCAGGCAGACAATATGCATATATATATTTTACCATTATTAGAACAATTTAATAAATATGAACAGATTAGGGACAAAAAATACACTGTTCAGAATACTTTGATAAATCTCTCCATTGGTGTCCCTTTAAACAAAGAGGGATATCACGTGTGTTTGTTTGTCTACAAACACATGCCTGCGTATAAAAGTTAATTATTTTATATCTCTGTATTTTCCTGTTTATTTATAAATGCGTAACGTTGTGCTATCTCTCCATAACACACTGAAATAAGGGAAAAATCTTAGATGTTACGTTCTGACTATTTCTAATTAAATTGGAATTATATAAATAATTATACCATTTAGCAAGGACATAAGTCTTTTTTTAATGTTATTATAGATTGTGTAGATGACCACTAAGATCATAAGGTTCTCTTCCTTTTCTTATCACCCTGGTAGTTGCTGCAAGGTTTATCCATTCATTTTAATCTTAGCTGATTATATCATTCAATTCCTTTCCATTTTTTTATTTAATGGCTTTTTTTTTGCAACAAAAGCCCCATAGCTGTGTTCTTGTCCCTTGTATCCGATCTCTGTTTGCATTCCACCCTCCAATTCTACGCAAAGCTCAGCAATCAGCGATGTACACAACCTTGGTATGAAAACACATCAGAAGGATAAATAAATAAAAAAAAAACTGTTTCTGCAGTGGAAATAATGGCAAGGGATTCAATCAGTGAGGACTGGTGGTTCTTGTATCCAAGGTGACAGAAATAACCGTCTACATCCATCATGTTACATATTACCAACGGATCGATACTGGAGTAGCCATCTGGATACAGGTCGGGGGGGGGGGGGGGAGGATCATCAGACCTAGCGTTTGTCATGTCTTTCCCAAAGCATTCTGGGAGTTATAAGATGGACATTTCATTCTGTGTTTTAAGCCGCACTCTCTCCAAAGAGAATAAAAACCGAATAAAGCGCATTTCTATTAAAAAAAAATAAGACAGAAAAGGACGGGAGAGTGGAAAAAGGAATTTTCAATAAACTGCGACCATTTTTTTCCCCTTCCTCCCTCTGCTTCTATTTCTATCATAAACCTAAATTCTGAAATAAATAATTGTAAACAATGTTAAAGGATATTTAAATGTGTTCTGCGCTGCCGCTAGGAAACGTCAACAGCATACACAAAGAGAACTGAAAAAAAGGATATTTTCTCCCTGCACCTATTCCGAAATCTTTTTGGCATCTGCGTCTGAAATGAATTCACCTTTTTGTTTACATAACATAGTCAGTAAAACGCTGCGCAGTTTTTTTACATTTATTTTTTTCTTCGCCATCGAAATACAGATATCGAACAACAGAAGAAAAAAAAATAACAAAACACGCAGAAACAAAAGGAAAGTCTAGCTTCTCCAATCATACAATATGAAACCAGAAAGAGATTAAAGCAAACCTACAGGGCATTATATCTGGGGAATCTATTGAGGGATACATAACCATTTCATTGCCGACTTTTCGTGTAACGTTTAGGCGTTGAAACCCTTTAATGGCTTAGCCATGAGTTTATCACTGCTCGATGTAAAAGACTTAACATCGTTGAGCCGAAGACTGAGGGTGATGGGTGCTTTAGTCCTCCAATCCCCGCAGTGGCAAAGGTTCTCCTTTAATAGGTCACCCGTAATTCCCCCCTGTGCTGGAAGGTTACGCCAGCTAATAGGATATATTTCATAGACGTGTACTGTTTCTAACAAAATAACGCAATCTCTTGATCACTTGACAGGCGTGCATTCAACATAGAATGTTCCGGAATCATAAAAAATAAAATAAAAAAAGCACAGAGAAAAAAAAAAAACGATTGAAAAGAAACTGAAAAAATAGATAAAAAGAGTAAGGCACTATAATTGAACTTAGAAATATTAAAACAAACCTTTGGAGGTTTGTTTGATTTTTTTGTTTGTTTTTTTATTTCATTATTCATTTTTAATATTGAAATAATAATTCTACAGTTTTTTGTTTTTTTGTAAAATGTTAGTTACAGAAAGATATGGAAAAAGTACCAGTGAAGACACATAACCTGTTCTGCTGTATGATAGATATGTAAAGTTATGCATCTGTTTATATATTCAAATAAAGGGCTACATGTACATATGCAAAAATATGCAAATATTCTATGCTTCATAATTTTGCATTCATAATACTTCATGTTCAACTAACCATGAGCTAAATAGGTTAATTAAGTATATCTCTCTGCATATACAAGTTGAATAGATTTGCATGTTTAATTCCACTTTTAATATGTTTCTCAATGAATAATTGCATACATTTGCATATACAATTCTGATTTCTCAGTGTGAGTTGAATAGTTTATTACTTCAGCATGTTCTTTGCAGAACAGGATATTCAACAGAATCATCTTTGCTAAAAAATAAAAAATGTTTTGTTTTTTTTAAATTCCAATTTAAGGATATATAGTCTTTACCTGATTGCTCCTAACTTGAAACCGAAAACTCATTGAATAGTGAAAATCATCACATCTAAAATTGCTCATATTTTTGGTACATGAGGTGAGACGTATGACATCATTCCAAAGATAGGTAAGTCAAAAAAAAAATCAGCAAGCAAATACATATACATATATACATATATATAAATATATCAAATACAGATATTTGTACGGTAAAAAGGTGGAGCTTGATAGGAGAACGGTCAGTTATAGAATAACACGTGAAACAGTTTAAAAGAAAAAAAAGAAAATACATTCAGTGTCCACTTTATTAACACTCGCTTGTTACATGAAATATCTAATCAGCTAATTATACAGCAGCAACTTACTCCAAGAAGGAATGGTCAAGAGGTTGAGTTGCTCAAACCAAACATCGAAGAAATGTGATCTAAGGGACTTAGAACGTAGGATAATTGTTGCTGCTGCACATGGCAATTTGAGGATCTCAGACTCGTTTACCTGGATTTTCATGCACAACTTTCTCTCGAGTTTACAGGGAAACGTGAACCCAATAGGAAGTAGCCGGGTGAGTGAAAAAGCTTATGTTAATGATCAGACGAGGGTGGCCAGGCTGGTTTAAGCTTACAGATAGCAACCATGACTGAATTAACCATGTGTTACTACAGCACAATGAAAATATGCACCTATGGACACTTTGCACCTTGACGTGTTTGGCGTCCATACATGCAACGCTTTACACTCCCGTCAGCTAAGAACAAAAAACTGTCTACAGTGCACAGAGACACATTAGACATAAAGGGCGAAACTAGCTTTAGAGCAGCAGCACCAGGTTCCAAAGGTTTGTCAGGGTCCATAGGGTGACCCTAATGGTCAGGGCCACCCCCAGAGTATTCGACCCCAATCACAGTACAACTTGGGTGATACAAATATCTCCCCAAAATGGACCAAATATTACAGAACAAAGCCCCTGCATGCACACACTCACACACTTACATTGTGATACTGGCCGTCCTGGCACAGTTAGAATATAACGTACAGATTTATTCAATTCGCAAAACGTAATACACGCAAGCGGATGCAAGCATTACGGCTCTGTGGAAGTAATGTCCAAGCGTGCACGCACTTGTATGACATTTCTCCACAGATATACACCGTTCTTTTTACATTTTACGAAGATGGCGTCGCCATGGACACAGAAGAGCTGCAAAGGTAAGTGCGTCTTATTCTTAGCTCCGCACTCCACTACAATCCACACGTCCGTAAAGGCTTTGTTAGTGTTCAAACAGCAAACAGAGCAGTGACTTTTCTATTTTCAATAAAGGAAACACACCGCACACCTTCACAGAGACGCGTTAAGACAATAATTCCGATGTTTCTCTTTCTGAGTTGATAGAAGCAGATTGCTGCGGAGATAATGAATCTTCCCAAACAATAAATGTTATAAATAATGGAACAACACGCTGCATGCTCATTTTTTAATAATACAACATTGATTTAGTATAAGAGTATGATTTACTCTATTCAGAGGTAACTGAAGAGAAACTTAATTGCAAATATATTAATGGGGAGTGATAACCCGAAACCGTTCAGCTGATAGTTCCTTTTCTGTCCACTAGAGGGCACGCATTCATTGAAATGCAAACTTTTAAAGTTACATTTGTATATTAACGTTTGTCCGTTTAAATCCTGGACCTATTACTGATCCGCTTGCCTCTGTTTTATCGTTGGGTTTTTTTGGCCAGTAGGTACATACAATAAAAAAATTAAATGATTCACCAAAATTATGACACCCATCTATGCTTTTTGTACGACACATAAACAGAGCAGGACTCTGTACTTTGCTAGTGAAAATCTAAACATGTTTGGTATATATTTATGATGAGACTGAATCTCCTATAGTTTGGTTATTTTTGAATAGTTGCAGCTCATTGTTTTTGCTAATAGAAATTATTAAAAATTAAAAAGGGAACTAGTGATAAGCCTTCCTCTTTCAGAGTTCCAGACACTGCGCTGACTTAGCGTTAATGATAGCTTTCGCACTGACATCATCAAGCTTCATTGTAGTAAAATTCTAAAGTGGCAAAATTTTTTACTATTTGTGGCAAAAGTAACCTCGTCACGTGTTCTTGGAGGGGCCTGTTTGCCAGCCTCCTGCCTCAGGACTATGGGCCATGCGAAAAGGCTCATCAAAGACCTTGTTGGTGCCTTTTTGCTATTCTGTTCAGTAGATTGCATTCTTCTCCTATTCTAACATTGTCCCGTTTGACTACTGAACAACCGCATGAACCAGGGACCACCTGGGAGCTTGTTAACACTTATTAACACCGTGGCACGTTTCTCACCGCAGTGTTCTAATTGTTCGTCTGGATGGCCGTAATTCCTTGGGACAACCACGAGGTGGCGGCCATCTTGTTTGCATGAACGCAGGCAGAGGTGTTTGGGCGTGAATCTTATGGAACTAAAATCGGACACAGAAACTCCCGAACACCGCTGGACTTCCATCATTGCCTGCATTCAGTTCTATACAATTTAGAAGGGCACTGTTCGGTAAAAAATTGTTCGTCTGGATGAGGGGAACAAGCTCCAGGGTAAGAACATTGACTATGTTTGGTAGTTTGTTCGTTTTTCAAACTACCGAACTAGACCGACCGCAAGCCCTGATTCTCTGGAACTGTTTTATGCATGGGACCATGAGTGCGGTCAGTCAAAAATAAGACTTCCAGGAAATTCCTTCACCTCTGAACTGATCTGGGTGATTTTTGGATATGTTGGTCACCCAGATCAGGGCTATCAGAGGATGTGGGGTTTTGTGGGGGTTTTGTATGTTTTAAAGGTATTTGGGGATTTTTTAAAACAATGGTGTTTTTCTGCCTGGAGATAATTGAGTTAGGACAGTCCACGACTCAATTATCTTTCAGGTACAGAGGAGGGATTATCTGATTATGTATGTGAGTGTCCTAGATCTGAGAGCCAATGTGGTTGTTTAATTGTTTATACTGTGGTTTACTCTCAGGTCCAGGGGGAGTGCAACTTGCATGGGGACTTGCATATAAGGCCAGTTGTGGCTCCCATTAAACAAGTTCCTGCTTACCCTCAACATAGAGTCTCATCTCATGTGTGGGGGAAACGGCTTTATCTACCCTGAGGATTGCTATATCACTATACTCCTCTGGGTTATAATCACTTACTTTTGTAAGAGCAACCTGCTGTGCTCTCTGGACCAAGGACCACTGGAAGCTGGATTCTGGTCTTGGGTCCAGGGTGGGTGGAGGACAGTGAGACCCCAACCAAGCTGCAACGCTGGAAGTGGGGACTACAGTGCTTATGGTGTCTGATGGTACTCGGTAAGCACTAAGGAAGCAGCGATTGGTGGGAGGTGGCCTGCCACACTATTTAACGTACATTTCATTGCTAATATTTAAAGCTCTGGTTGCAATATTGCAAGATATACTCAACACACCTGTATAGGAAAAAAAACAAATAAAAATGGTAATTTTGTGAAAGAAAATAAAATTTATTTTGTAAGGTATATTTGAGCAGCAATCTATAAACAAAACTGCAGTTTTATCCTACATTTATATGCTAGCTACACATCACATTACAAATAAAAATGTTACGCTAATTTGCTCTAATATTATATATATTGAAATAATGGGAAACTAAACAAGCATACACACATTCACACACCACTCAGCCACACTCTCCTACACACAGACAAAATTCAGTCACCCCCACACATAACACTCAACCTGCATGCACAGACACACTCAGTGCCCCCCTCATACAGCTTTCAGCCACCTCAACACACACAACATTTTGCTATTAAACACTCTTACACACACCACTAGGAGGGGGCGCCCACTGGCAAACTGCCTAAGGCCCTGGTTAATCTTAATCCGGTTCTGTTCTAAAACAGATAAATTCAAAAAAATCGGCTAGTTTTCTAACTCTCTAATTTTCTAACTGTCGTGTAATTACACATCGATACCAGCAACTACAGTACTAATGTCTTGCACTCCTATCACTCAGAGCCAGTGTAGAGAACTGCCCAATCAAGAAACTGCTTGCCTGAGACAAACAGAGACACAGAAGACGTCCCAGCCATAAAAAACCTACGAGAGCGGGGGCCATGGAGATGTTAGCTCAAAACTCCATTAGAGAAAACCATATAACCTCCTAGTGGACAAACCTGGCCCGAGGACGTCACTTCTTTATATATTCTATGTGCTGAATATATTTTGTGTTTTTTTTCCTGCTTCTCATTCTCATACCTTTTTGTTTTTAATTAGCGCTGGGTTGCTTTTTCCATGAGCGTGACAAGTTATCAAAGTGAAAATCTGGATTCAGAGGAAAGGGAATTCACATTAAATTAGAAATATTGTCAGCTGCTAGAGCATTGTCAATAAGCGTTTTAAACGTCGATGGGATGGTTGCAGTAAACGCACACTTTTTATTACCGGATAAAGAGATTTGGGCTTTGTCTCTGTCTTCCCTTTCATTGTAGCTACATTTGTTTCTTTTTAATTTGAAATCCAGCCTTTGTTCTCTTAAGATCTGACACGAGGAAGCTGTGTAATATACTCTGGGCCATTGAGTTTGAATGTTATCTAGAGAAATCCCCTGATTATGTAAAGTGCCCTCATAAGATCAGTAACGAGTAGAACTGAAGAAGATTTCGCGCCATGAAAAACCCATCAGAAAATAGACTGAGTATTCAATAATTTCTCGTGAAACCCTTTATAAACCTAAGAGGCTGCAAGGCAGAAATGAATAGAATTAAAAACATTTCAACAATCATTGTCTGTTACTTCGCAACCTGCAGTTTGTGGGATAATCAGTCCATCGTCGGTTTATAATTTGCATGATAATTGGCCTCTATAAATTGTGTTCTGAATGCTGCACTGCCCAAAGCAGGAAATAAAATAATCACTAAAACATCTACTAATTATTTTAACATGATAATACTACGTCCTTTTAGAATAAGTTATAAGAATGGAATCTAGCTTTTAGTTAATGTTGGCATACACTACCCGGGTCTCTGATACAAAGTATATGACCCTTTGGTTACTACATTCTCTATGGATACACTAATTAAACCCATAAACGTTTATCCAGAGATCAGTATACCATCTTTACAGCCATTAATATAGGTTTAATTTTATGTATAATTGGTGATTTTTTATTAAGGTTAAAGGTTTCTTTTCTTAAAGGGATCCTATAATGCCAGGAAAATAAAGCCGTTTTCATGGCACTATAGGTTTCTAATGCGCCGCCCTACGTCGTGCACCCCCTCCCCCCCCCCCCCCCGCGGGGCTAAAGGGGTTAAAACCCCTTCAGTCACTTACCCGACATCGGCGCTAGGCCACGCTCTGCCCAATGGCCAATCACCAAACTCGCATTAGGATTTCTCCAAAGGAAAGCATTAATCAATGCTTTCTTACAGGGGAAAATCTGATGCTGGATGTCCTCATGCAGAGCGTGAGGGCGTCCAACGTCAGATACCGGACCAAAGGTTCGTTTCGATTCAGGAAGCCCTCTAGTGGCTATTTGGTAGACAGCCACTGAGGGCAGACTTAGAGCTGCAAAGAAAGCTGGAGTTCTATTTTATTGACAATTTATTCACGCCGGCTGTCTGGAGCTCCGATGACTCAGGAGTCGGCGTTATTGGAGAGGATTCCTGAAGGCTAACATAGAACAACTAATATAAGAAGATAGACGCTCTAGATGTCCGAACAGAGATATACGGAGATTCCAACCTTCCATCAAGTAGAATAGACCAAGCCGAAGGTATTGCTACATGGTCCAACTTGGGTACAGTCTCAGGTTCAGTTCAGGTTTCCACACTGAGTACAGATCAGGTTTCCTCAATGAGTACAACTCAGCCTGGTTCATTCACAGAGAACAGCTCAGGTTCACTCATTGAGTACAGCTCAGATTCCTCATTGAGTACAGTTCAGGATACCTTAGTGAGTACAGCCCAGGTTTCCTCAATGAGTACAACTCAGCCTGGCTCTTTCACAGAGAACAGCTCAGGTTCACTCATTGAGTACAGCTCAGATTCCTCATTGAGTACAGTTCAGGATACCTTAGTGAGTACAGCTCAGGATACCTTAGTGACTACAGCTCAGGTTCCCTCAGTGAGTACAGCTCAGATTTACTCATTGAGTACAGCTCAGGCTCCCTCATTGAGTACAGTTTAGGATAGATCAGTGAGTACAGCTCAGGTTCCCTCATTGAGTACAACTCAGGATAGATCAGTGGTTACAGCTCAGATTTCCTCAATGAGTAAAGCTCAGCCTGGATCACTCAAAGAGAACAGTTTGGGTTCCCTGCCTAAGTAAGTAGAGTTTACCTCATTGAGCACAGTTCAGATTCCCTCATTGAGTACTGCTCAGGATACCTTAGTGAGTACAGCCCAGGTTCCTTCAGTGAGTACAGCTCAGGTTTACTCATTGAGTACAGCTCAGGTTGCCTCACTAAGTACAGTTCAGGGCCCTGTTCCATCACTGTGTACATGTCAGGGTCCCTCACTGAGTGCAGCACTGAGTAGAGCTCAGGTTCCCTCACTGAGTACATCCCACCTTCCCTCACTGAGTACAGTTCAGCCTCCCATGCCCCTTTTACTATAAGAATCTGTCAGCACATCGCTCAGGTACACGGGAATCAGAAACATTGAATAAAATACAAATCCAAAAAACTTGCCAGAATAAAAAACAAAAGGACCTTCCTTCGTTGTGTTTGGTTCCATTCGTTGATAGTACAGACAGTGACTATCGGGTTGCAGCTATATTTATCATTTATTGTCATTTATTGCAAGTGGTTACATTTTACACTTTTTTTTCAATGGTTTGAACAAGATTCTACCCATAGCCAGTGCTACGAAGTGGGGATTTATGCCGGTTTACTGCCCGGTGGAATAATGGTTTTCTTTATAAAACGAGATGAGACCAGAGCCATTATAATGTCATGTTTGCCCTGGAATATCTCTGTCGATCCCCTACCTCAATTTGTTTATTGAAGGAAAAACTGCACAAATCAGACTTGAGGCTAAATTTAGGGAATTGAATCTGTCTTTGGGAGATATAATCATTTTTTATTTTTAAATCATATTCACTTGCGAGACAGAATGTGAGAAAATGTGGAATGTCCAATCCTGATCGAAGAGTATTTATCCACTGAAACACTTCACCTTGTCCTGTCCTGGTTTTGTTCACGTTTGTAGAGCGCCATCTGTTGGTTGTGAAGATCTTGCAACAGTTATGTGCACTACCTGAATAGCAAGACTCCATTATTTGCATATTCAGGTAGATTTGCATATTATGGTTTCTGCAGACAGGGAAGATATTTCTCTTTAATTATTGTCTACCCCACCCTTTTATGAATATATTATTGTGTTCTTATGAGTGCATGTGTGTTTTCCCATGTGATTTGGTTACAAGTATTGAATGAAATTTGTTGCCATAAGTTTAACGTTATCCCACTCACAGAGTTTTCTGACCTGTTGTCTGGCTGCACTGAAACTTTAGAAAGAGTTAGGCCTGGAAGCTATAAGTGCCTTTGTTGCCTTTGTTGGTGTCAGTATAGGCAGAGGTATGCAACCTGCCTGGGAGAGGGGATGATGCCTGCCTGGGAGAGGGGATGATGCCTGCCTGGGAGAGGGGATGATGCCTGCCTGGAGGAGGGGATGATGCCTGCCTGGAGGAGGGGATGATGCCAGCCTGGAGGAGGGGATGATGCCAGCCTGGAGGAGGGGATGATGCCTGCCTGGAGGAGGGGATGATGCCTGCCTGGAGGAGGGGATGATGCCTGCCTGGAGGAGGGGATGATGCCTGCCTGGATGAGGGGATGATGCCTGCCTGGAGGAGGGGATGATGCCTGCCTGGAGGAGGGGATGATGCCTGCCTGGAGGAGGGGATGATGCCTGCCTGGAGGAGGGGATGATGCCAACCTGGAGGAGGGGATGATGCCTGCCTGTCAGGAGAGAGATGCAGCCTGGTCTGGTGGAAGAGGTCCTCAGAGACCCCTGTCAAGATTTGGCAAGAGGATCTGAAGTGCTCCTAAGTCCCTGAGAGAGAGAGGCTGACCAGGCAGAGGTATCACTTGGAGTATGGGAGTTATGTCACACGTATAACAACACCCCAAAAGTTCAACACATGAACAAAATAATAGGCAAACAAATACAGTTAGTGTGTTTGGAAGCTGAATTGTTTATGGTTTTTGAATAATTCTTTCAATGACATAGAGGTTGTTAAAAAAAAAATACCTCTGGTGCTAAATATATCATGTTCTCTCCTTACATAACACAAGCGCTAGTTAGCATATTCAAACAACAATTATACATGCAAATATATGCCACTGAGCTGCATGCATATTTAATTACATATTTGTGATTTTTTTTTTTGCATGCATAAACGTTCACACATTCTCATAATTCTCCTTCCCAGCTGTCTTATAATTGGGAAGTTTCTCCTGCTAGTTCTGCCTGGAATTTTACTAAATAATTCAGGAAGTGGAAATTTCTATGTATCAGTCTTACAGTAAAAAACACTACCATTAAATGCACCCAGACCACTTCATCCCAAAGACCGGGTGCAGTGGTCTTGTAGTTTTAACCTTTCGATGTAAAAAGTTGCGTGTTTGTAGTAATGGTTATATTTAAATCACTGGGCTAAGCACATCTCTATTAGTTATCATACTGACAGTCACAGGAGGCGCTTCCACTGTAATAACCGAGTGAAACTTGGTCACACAATGAGTGACGTCCATGAGGTCATCAAACGCACTGAATTCAATATTTTCCAATGAGAAGCATTTGATTGGACCGTCTCAGCCAATAAATTAAGAGCAAATAGGAACAACATTGATATATTTAACGCAAAAGGGAAACAGCTATATCAGAGAAGAGGGCGTCCAAAAGGAGCCAGGTATGTGTCCCAAGGATTGACTCATTACTGTGGGTAGGATCCATGCTACGTCCAGCACCATAACCACCACAGCACATAAACCATTAACAGAAAACGTTCACTCACCAGCTGATAACCAAATTGATCACTACCTTCGTGTCATAAGAGCAGTGGAAACTTAGGTGTGGGCCCTTTGTTTACAATGCCTAGAGGGGTATTTGTCACACTGTCACACCTCAGTGACGAGAAGGCCGGCGGGGCCCGTATATCTCTCATACAGAGTGAGTCTGCCATCATGTCAGTTCTGGATTGCCCTGTGAATGGTGTCAGTCTAATATCGAATGGTACAGCTTCCCACTGCTATCACACAAGTGAGCAAAGAACTAACTCCAGAGAGACGGTATAAGAAACTAGCAGATGCCGAGCGATCACACATTGTTCAGTTCTCAGTGAGTGCCTGGCTCTGTTTTTATGCTATTTACATATAATTAGGGTTTGCTAGATTGCTTAGTGTAATCCAAATACGAGTTTATTGAGCACGACGCGCAGAAGGTACTAGCTGTGACTGACTGCCATTACTCTGCAAAGGAAAACGTCTTGGCATTTTATTTCTAGACGGCCCCACAGATTGAACCAATCTTACGTGGCATAGTATAGTTTTTCGTGATGGCAAGAGTTGGCTAAAAGTCTTCTAATGCTTCCTGAATAAGTACTAATTATTCAGTAGCCTATTGACTAGTGTTTGCCTCTTATACTCTGCTTTTGGCTCCTGTGTAGGACATGTATGCGCGTGTGTGTGTCCGGTATTGCGGGTACGCAGCATATAGTATAGTATATGGCATGATATTAAAAATGCTAAAAAAAATAGCACTAAAAAATAAATAATAAGAAGTTGGGTTTCAGGAAGCTTGGTTCGATTCCTTTTTAGGAGAATTTACTTACGTGCTAGGAGACGGACTGCGCAAATACCGAGCCTGAACAGCTCGGACATCATCTTCTTCACCTCTATCGGGGACTACTTGCTCACCGTCCTGGTCCTGGCCGGTTGCCATGGTGATCTGCTGCAGATGGATCTGAGCACTGCAAATAGAAAATATAGTATTACATTTAAAATGTACATCCCTGAGCAGAATCTGTAAGGATGTGTCAGCACAGAGATAAGTCTTTCAATCCCAAAACCCAGAGAAGGGAATCACTCCCCGTCGGCAGAGAATTGTCATGCGATTCAAAATGGAGTAACCTTCCATGTTATGCAAGATGGACATAAACATGACTAATATCCCTCAATTTCCATCATAGTCCTAAATCAAAGTCCAAAAATCCCTGTGACTTCCAATAAAACCACATACAAACCGGAAAGGGTTTCTGTAAACTGTGCTAAGGTAAAAGTGTGTCTGCCATCTCGAGGTGTTTGGATATTGGAATTATATATATATATATTTTTACAGAGATACATGTAGGATGACGTTGAGAACAGTTAGAGATAATATTATGCATCTTGAGAATACAGCACGAAATTTTATATTTGGGGTAACAGAGATAGTGCAACATAACACTTGGCTGGCTAGGTGAAGAATGTCTTCGTGACTAAACGGTTTCACTGCGTGCTAGGTAGATTAGTAAAAACGATTAAACCGAACCGTATTGTAGAATAAACATGAAATAGTCAAGATAATGTAGGCGGTTCATGTAGTAGCATTAGTGGTTTGTACATCACGGGTGACTAACTGTCAGGATTAACTAAGTAAGGTTTTAACTGCTTAGCAATAACATAAAACAATAAAATAAAGCTGGTATAATGGTATGAGAGTTACACAGCCTGGTAAGATTGAACGTAACAATGTAATGTAGAAACTAGCTAGGCATGTTATTTACAGTCGTCTGCATGTAAAAATTAAAGGGTTAAATCTATGCTTCCTTTATGGCATAGCCTTTCTGACAGCATTTAGGTAAGTAAAAAATAAGTTAACTCAAAAGGTTGGAGCTGTGCTTGCTAAGTATAACAGGAACAGTGCAAGTCTAGAGTAGGCTATGTGTAGATTGGACTATAACATCGGGAGTATGCTAATATTAGTAAATACAGGAGTCCACCGTTCGGTTGGTAAGCCGGGATAATGCCCAGGCTAGCAGGTTCACCACCTCGGATCTTCACCCAATTCCCGACCTGTGAGGGAGCAGCTGGGTGTCCGTTGAGAGATTCCCTTCAAGGAGCTGAGTGTTGCGTTGGGCCTCCCAGGGGAAGCCTGATTGCAGGTGTTGCCACTTCACTCGGCTACGGTTGATGTGTCCCAGAGGGGTCTGATGGGTCAAAGTCTCGGACCTCCATGCTGGGCCCCCAGCAGCTACAGGCTTTGTGTGAGCCCCTGTGGGTTTCGGGTGAGTTGTAGTGCTTTGCCCCCGCCTAGGGGGGAGAGAGGATCTCCGATCAGTTGAGCTCTGCGATTTGGTAATGCGTGAATGTGCCGCCTTACTTGATGGCTTTTGAGGTTTAGAAGGCGCTGGTGGACTCCGGCGCTTGTCAGCCATCAGGTACTTGTGGTCGGGAGGTAAGTTAGACTGCCTGTCTTCTCTCCGTTGCTCTCCTGTAGCTTTTGCCCCTCTACATAACAGCTTCCGCCAGAATTCTCTGAAGTGGGCCTCTAGTCGTTCCTCAAAGGTCTCCAGAGGGCTTGTTGCTTTTGCAGCAGGCTCAGCCGCCGCCATCTTGTCCTCGGTGTCAGAGCAGAGCGTGAGTGTCAGGGGTTGCACTGTATTTTGCTTTGCATAAGAGTCAAGCTTGTTTGTTCGTGCCGGGATAACCCCCACCGGCAAGGGGGGAGAAACGGGGGTCCCAACCACCTTAGCTGTTCCAGCAGGCCAGTCAGCAGGGAGAGCGGCCGCCTCTCCCACGCTCACGGACGCTGGTAGGCTGCAGTGTGCTGTCGAGTATAATTCGTCCTGTAGGTCCCAAAAAACCTACAGGTTGGTGCTCCGGGTAATCCTGATGCGTTCCAGCGTTAAAAATCGTTTTTTGGGGTAAGAAAAGGCAGCTTAATAGTGGTTCTCACTTGGAGCTCACGCTTGGTGCGACCAGTCAGTTCGGCGGCTAGGCCCCGCCCCCATATTGGAATTATATTGAGGTTGAGTAATTAGCATGATGATATTGGCAAGAGTTTTAGGCGTGTGATTGTGTGTGTGTATATTACATACTTAATGTATAGAGTGATATCGTTAGTCGTCGCGATCGTGATATCGACGCAGAATCGGTTCAATAAATGTTACTGCGAGGAATCCAAGATGGCTGCCTCCAACACACACTCCTGAGGGGCTGGAAGATAATCTGCTCCCATTCATGCCCTGATAACATTAGCCATAACAAATTGTCTTAGCAGTGCCAGTAGCTGTCCCAATTCACCAATTATTCCTCTGTTGCATGTCTTTAGCTTATTTCCACCAGGCAGGGCCAGGCTAACATAGGACCTTTTACGAGTATTTTTTTAAGTTATACCCCATTAGAGACACAGTTTTTCAGTTTTCAAAATTAGAATTCTGATGTTTTTTGGGACATTTTAACAGCTCACAGATTAAAATTACTCCATAAATGCATTTAAACAAGTATATATGCAGCGTTCTCTCACATTATTTTTTGGGACCATTTCCAGGGGATAGTTTGTTAACAATTTAATTCCAAATTTGTTGTAATTAATACTGTAGTATTACAATGTAAACTGTGTTATATTTTGAGTAAATCCTTATTCCTCCACCAGAGTTTTGTGAAATTACAGAACTGCACTTGTCCTGTCCGGTTCATTTTCTCAATATTGGAATATAGATAGATAACACATATTGGAACATAGATAGATAACCCATTTGGGGCATTTTAGCATCAATACATGAAGCTATTGTGTTGAATTCAATTTGCAGATTGGCCCCTTACATTGGGAGTAATACAACTGGACAGAGTCGTGTTGAGCTGGACTGAGGATGTGCCGCAGCTGCAGAACCGCTGTTGCATATACAGGACGCCCGTGATTGGCCATGCTCAGTGAGAGCAAGTGTCATGAAACACCCCCGCTCCATGTATGATCTAGAAGTGAAACCCCAGACAAAATACTTTAAATGATAGGACAGAGGTTCTAAATTAGGACTTTTCCAAAGGATTTAGGACGTTAGGACAGTTTTTAAAAAAATGTGACGTCGCAGAAGCAGACGGCATCCCAACTATTCCATCAGGCTCACAAAAAGGCGTATGGACTAAACAGCAGGTTAATGGGGAGTTGAAAAGGGTTTGTAAAATATAAACCAAAGAGTTGAAACCCAAATCTCCAGCATTGCTGAAATGTAGTTTTTTTTTAAGTCTGATTATATTGGTCGACATTAATACAAATCAGGTGTTAGCTCTTCACAAATTGCTATTTTGTTATTAAATACCCAGAGAGGGGATGTGGTCTTTTATTTCTCTGTGTCCAGATTTAGCCTGTGTTTCCCATTTAGGACGTCAATTATGGTTATTATAGCTCCGTCAGCGGACAAATAGCACTTAAATATATCATTCACTTGCGAAAAAACGAATGATAATTTGTGATTGTGAATCGGAATGTTAGATAACCTGGAGCTTTGTGAGTATGCCAAACCCTATGTTTTTGATAGGATTCGGATGTAAAGGCATTGATTAGAATCTGGACACTGAATGCATAGGCTGACCAAATACTATCGTTAGTAAATAGGAGAATTGCCATTGCAGTTGAAATTCCATAATTGTCACCAGATTTTGTCCAGCCAGACAATAAATAAGGCTGACACTTCCAGTAAGGTGTTTAGGGAAACATGGCGGATCTAGCAAACCTATTAGTTCTAGGCGTGCGCTGCGCAATTCAGGTTATGCACCAGATGGTTTGTTTTTTAGTCTTTTTATTTGTAATAAAGGGAAAATGTTTATATCAAATCAACAATCATAATTTCTATTCACTTGTGATAAAACTGAGCTAAATTATTTTTGAATCACCAACCGAACACAAATACAAATGAGATAAAAATGTTCTCGATTCAGTGATTAACATAATTTAAGAAGATAAATAATGAAGAGAGCGGACTGGGACCTAAATGGCGACAGAGGGGACAAACGGGCCCTGCGTTACTGTGAGTCTAGTTACAAACAAAACTCTCCTCCCTCACTCCTGTGCGTACAGTCCAGGGTGAAAGTGGGTCTGTCATCTCGATGAGTTTGGATATTGGAGCGATGTTGAGGTTAAATAATTACTATGATGACGTTGGTGAGAGTCACAATGCTGGCAAAGCATCAGGGGAGATGTAGTTCACAACATCTGGAGTGCAGAAGGCTGCCTACCCTGACTCGGAACATTTCCACGTAAGGAAATAAAATGTAAAATCCTGACATGACAGATAAGTACAGCAGAATCACCAGGCTGTTTGCAGCAGCGGATACGGCTTGTGATTATTAAATGCGGGACTCTGAGTCAAGCTGCTTTGTCAACACTCAGGGCCAATCTCTGTGTTTGGCAAACTAGCGTACAGGGAGTGTTTGAGAAACAGAGGACACAGCATCACCGGTTAGAATTATGTGTCTGTCCTGGCTCACGCAGAGGATGACTGAGCATCCGTCTGAGACTCCCCTGAAGGCAGCCTTTTTTACAACAGCATAAAAAGCAAACTCAGAACAATAATGTAATGCAACCCAGGGTAACTGTTATGCAGCGAGCTTGCTGAGCAAAAAGCACTCGGCTGTCATTGAATAAGACAGAATATATGGTAAGGTGCCATTGTATTGCTCGTACACCATGCTTAGTGCCATACTGTGTCAAATTAGAGGCTCTGGGCCAACGTGGGCAGTGGAAGGAAAAGTGCTTGGACTAAAATGCCTATAATCCCCAGCAGGAGCCAATTTATCTCATAAATATGAGCCTCGCTATTAAAGTGGAGCCCAGTTAGGGTTGGCAGATCCATCTTGTGTCCATTTGTCCATTTTTCTCACTCTCCCATCTAATGCAATATAAATATGGGCTGGTAGATATTAAAAATGCTACCCTGCAGTATGAAGAATTCATATGCTACAATCAGCGACACGTGTCTATGGGTGAGGAACTAACAAAGGGCCCTATTTAACCCAAATATCCAGTTCTCTGTTGCTTGCGTCATATTGCATAGAGAGACGGGGGTACAACTTTCTCCACTCCCCCCCCCCCCCCCTGCAAATTGAGAAATGCAGCTACACATAGTGAAATGACAAAATGTATGAAACTTTTTCTAAACTGGAATAAAACACATTAATACTAAGGGTAGATGCCCCTTGCAGACAGATGGCTATAGAGGACTTCCTACTTAACCTGTTGGCATATCCAGGTAGTAAGTCAACGAAGCGGAATCCTGCGGTATACACATATCCCACACTAGGGGGCAGCATTTTTCATGTGCTGGCCAATCCTGTAGGTCTAGTTATATGGTGTGAAGACCGGGCTGATGTCTGGTGGTCCATGCGCTGGACAGATCTATGTTTGGGGGGCCTGGACGCTGCCAATTTGAACTAATTTGATACATTCTTCCCATTATTTAGGATTTGTGCTTATAGAATCAGAGGAGAGAGGGAGAGACAATGATATGAACTTAGAATAGGTGAGAGACTAATTTAAACTGTGTGAAAAGGCATCAAATGGATATAATAATTATTATTATTATTGCCATTTATATAGCGCCAACAGATTCCATAGCGCTTTACAATATTATGAGAGTGGATTTAACTATAAATAGGACAATTACACATAAACTTACAGGAACAATAGACCAGAGGAACATAAAACCAGACCCTAACGAATAGCTAGACTCTGTTTGTGCTTGTGTGTCGAGGGGCAGAATTGCCAAGACACAGGTAGAGCTATTTACCAAAAACAACCATGTGGGAAGCTATGGTAAAAGAAGTGTGAAACCCATAACTCAAAAACCCGATAGGGTTACTTTAAGCCCATTATTAGCACTCAGCCATTCTCCCGAAGCAGTTTACACACTCCTGATAACGTACCAATGTTGGTCCACACCTCATAATGCATAATTTTGTACTCACGCTATTGTTTACACTGTAATGTGTCCAATAATAACGTGTACTGTAAGTTTACTGTGTTTCATGACCCACATGGGTGCGACAAAAAACGAAAAGTTTAATAAAAAGAGATTGACAAAAAAATAAGAAGTGTGAAACAGCCAACCACTCACACTAGTGTCACACTAGTGCCTATAAGATTTCATTTTCGTTATATAAACCCCATGTGATGTCACAGATCACTTCTATACTCTTTGCTGCTTTGACTGGACATTTAGGGGATGGTATAAGATTGCTTCCCTGTGTCCATGGTCAGAACTCGACCCACTGACAGCTCCCAACCAATGAATATTCTCTAACCCTGGTATGAACTGGTATCATAATTATAAATATGAATTACTGTGCCAGCTCATCCGTTACGACAGTTTATTACTGGATGGTGCATTGGGGTTCCTAGCACCATAACCACAACAAGGTGTGCTACTCTAAAATAGGAATAAAGTTATTAATATATTATTCAGGTCTTTAACATTCCCTGACTATGTATATCTGGGGGCCTGTGGGGTGAAGCAGTGGCTTACATTGAGTTTCCAGTTCCCTGAGTCTCTCATGATTCTTAGTATCACATCAGAGGCGTAACTAGAAATGACTGGGCCTCGATGCGAAAATTGCCCTGGGTGCATCCAAACGTTGAATCCATCCCCAGCCCCTCCATTTGTCTCATACCCCCTCTTTGCCGCCCCCCATGCATCTCATCCTCCCAGCCCCTCCATGCATCACCATGTATCCTCCCCCAACCCCTCCATATGTCTCATACCCAGTGGGTACATACCGGGATCGCACGGGTCGCGGCTGCGACCGGGCCCGGCCCACCAGGGGGCCTGGCCGCCCTGCGACCCGGTATGTAGCCACTGTGGCCAGCCTCTTCTCCTGGGGAGCCCAGGAGCCGGCCACCCCAGGGCCCCCCGAGGCTGGCCCTGGTATCACCGGGCGGGCAGGCTGGCGGGCGCACGAGGGAGCACTCTCCCCTGTGTGCTCCCTCTTCACCTACCTTGCGCACCGCGTACTGATGCCGGAGCCGGAATATGACATCATATTCAGCGAGGGAGCTGAACAGGAAGCACTCAGCCAGGGAGAGTGCTCCCTCGCGTGCGCGCCAGCCTGCCCGCCGGGTGACACCACTGGACCCCAGGGAATCCCCTCAGCTCTCCCAAAGGTAGGGAGGCTGGGGGGATTCATTGAAAAAAAATTTAAATGTGTGTGTTAGTGTTAGAGTGTGTGTGTTAGTGTGTGTGTTTTTATGTGTGTTAGTGTGTGTGTGCTAGTGTGTGTGTTAGTGTTAGAGTGTGTCAGTGAGTGTGTTACTGTGTGTGTCTGTTACTGAGTGTGTTAGTTTGTGTGCGTCTGTTAGTGAGTGTGTGTTTTGTAAGTGAGTGAGTGTGTGTCTGTCTGTCAGTGAGTGTGTATGTATGTCTGTCACTGAGTGTGTGTGTCTGTTAGCTAGTGTGTATGCATCTGTTCGTGAGAGTGTGTGTGTCTTAAGCACTTACCTTTCTCCAGCGCTGGACTCCCTTGGCGCTGGGGATCTCTCCGCCCCGATCCGCCTCTCAGCTCCAAATGCGCATGCGTGGCAAGAGCCGCGCGTGCATTCAAACCGCCCATATGAAAGCATTACTCAATGCTTTCCTATGGACGTTCAGCGTCTTCTCACTTCTCACTGTGATTTTCACAGTGAGAATTGCGGAAGCTCCTCTAGCGGCTGTCAATGAGACAGCCACTAGAGGCTGGATTAACCCTCAGTGAAACATAACAGTTTCTCTGAAACTGCTATGTTTTCAGCTGCAGGGTTAAAACTAGAGGGACCAGGCACCCAGACCACTTCATTGAGCTGATGTGATCTGGGTGTCTGTAGTGGTCCTTTAAGTGTGTGTGCATCTGCATGCACTGGCGTACATACCACGGTCGCAGGGGTCGCAGGCCTGTGACCAGGAGCCCGCCGCCATGTGTTGCGAGCCCAGCCCACGCAGAGGAAACGCGTAGGGGGGGGGGACCCACGGATCAGTTTTCGCACCGGGACCCCATGGGTTGTGTGTACGCCACTGCTCATACCACTTTTTTGCCCCCCATCCTCCCAGCCCCTCCATGCATCTCCATGTATCCACCCCCCAGCCCCTCCATGCATCTAATTTCCCCCATGTGTGTCATTCCCTCTGTCCCAGCCCCTCCATCTCTCCGTCCCTGGGTGTGTGTGTGTGTGTGTGTGTGTGGGTGGGTGTGTGAGAGCGTGTTTGCTGGGTAGGATAGGGGCTGTGGCTAAAAAGGGAGCTTTAAAAAAAATATATTTTCTAATGTAATTTAAAAAAACATATTTAATATATCTTCCCCCCCCCCCCCCCTGTGTCCTACCAGCATCCAGGGAGGGGGCAGCATATTGCCTAGTGGTCCGGTGGTGCTGCAGAGGCTCTCTGCCTTCACCTCTGCCGGGTGAAGGCTCTTCCCGGCGTGTGTGGCGAAACCAATCTCGCCACTGTGAACTGGAGAAGCCTGGTTGCTCGCCTGCTTCCTTGGGACTATGGACCAGACTTTAAAAGGCTTATTTCCCCTGCAGAAAGGCTTATTCGTGCCTTTTCTGCCGGGGTGTTCGGTAGATTTTATCTACCGAACAAACAAACGAATGCGCAACCACCTGGGAGCTGGAGTGTGCCAGCAATTGACCGCCCAGAAGCTGCGGTTAACCGCAGCTTAATTGACAAACGCTGGGTGGCCTTTGTTCGTCAAACGAACACGTGGCGGCGGCCATCTTAGCTCCCGAACAGCGGTGTTTTGCCGTCGAGCGTCTGGAACTAAAATCGGACACTCGACTAAGCAAACACCGCTGAGACCTCCAGACTTCCGTGGATTCGTGCCACAACTACCGAACGAGCCACCGTTCGGTAGAAAGACTGATGTACACATGGGGATTCATCCGGACTTCGGTATTACTCTGGATGGCAATCCGTTCAGGACTTTTAACGCACAAACTGGGACCGACCGCAAGGCCAAACCTCATGGAACTATTTTCGGTTACTTTGCCTGTGCGGTCGGTCAATACTTTAAAGTCCCATAACTCCTGAACCCTTTATCCGAATGGGCTGATTTTCGCATATGTTGTCCCTCCAGACTAGGGCTATCTGGAGATACTGGATTTTTGGATGTACCCCAAGTATTTAGGGTACATCCAAAACTTAGGGGAAATCCCATATAAGCCTGTTGTATGAATAAATCAGTGTTGTTGCTGTTTAACCCTGAAGCTGAAGTGTTGTCTCTTTCTTGGGGGGAATTTGACTGTATGCCGATTGCCAGGAGTGTAAGCTGTTCGTATTGCTTTTCCTGTTTGGCTGCTTCCAGGGTTTGTGTGTCTGCTGTTCGAGAGTTGGTGAATACGTGCAGTTTGGAGTTCGAGAGGTTGGTGATTGCAGTAGCTGCTGGTCTATGGGAAAGGGGATTATCGCCTAAACCGTTTTTATCCTCTTGTGAGCGAAACGGTCCGTTACAAGTGGTGGCAAGCGGCGGGGTCATTCCCACAGCCCAGGAGGGCTGCTACAGGGCAACACCATTCCTTGGAGTTACAAATTGAGGGCAACGCTAGCACTCGTGCAGCGCCCCTGGCAGCAGAGGTATCCAGCGACTTGGAGCAGACAAGTATGGAAGGCTCTGACACTGAAGATGATTGGCTGGCAGAAGTGAGGCAGCGAGTGGCCCAGTATGGGGGTGATGTGTCCATGGGGATATTCCAGGTGATCTGGAACCAGGTCATGGCTGAGCGAAACTCAAGGATGGACGGAGAGTATGCTCAGCAGGAAGAGTGTTACAGCAGCAGAGTAGAGGCTGCATCCGAGGAGGTTAGCCGTCTCCCCCTAAGGGGGCAGGAAGAACCCAAAGTAGGGGTCCTCATAGATTGGTCCTGTGAGGAACCACAACAGGCAGGTGGAGATGGGACCGAGGTCTCTCCACCGGGCCCAATGGGATGGTGGGCAGCAGGCCCAGATCCCCAGCGGCAGAGTAAGTCCCAGGGAGCTGAAGGTGCAGTCCTTCCTCCCCAACGGCATATTGTATCCCAGGGAGCTGAAGGTATCGTCCTTCCTCCCCAGCGGCAGTGTGTACCCCAGGGAGCAGAAGGTGCCGTCCTTCCTCCCCAGCGGCAGATTGTATCCCAGGGAACTGAAGGTATCGTCCTTCCTCCCCAGCGGCAGTGTGTACCCCAGGGAGCTGAAGGTGCAGTCCTTCCTCCCCAGCGGCAGTGTGTACCCCAGGGAGCAGAAGGTGTCGTCCTTCCTCCCCAGCGGCAGTGTGTGTTACAGGGAGCTGAAGATGCAGTCCTTCCTCCCCAGCGGCAGATTGTATCCCAGGGAGCTGAAGGTGTCGTCCTTCCTCCCCAGCGGCAGATTGTATCCCAGGGAGCTGAAGGTGTCGTCCTTCCTCCCCAGTGGCAGATTGTATCTCAGGGAGCTGAAGGTGTTGTCTTTCCTCCCCAGCGGCAGTGTGTGTGTCCCAGGGAGCTGAAGGTGTTGTCCTTCCTCCCCAGCGGCAGTGTGTGTCCCAGGGAGCTGAAGGTGTCGTCCTTCCTCCCCAGCGGCAGTGTGTGTCCCAGGGAGCTGAAGGTGTCGTCCTTCCTCCCCAGCGGCAGTGTGTGTCCCAGGGAGCTGAAGGTGTTGTCCTTCTTCCCCAGCAGAAGAGTGTCCTGAAGGGAGCAGAGACCGTCAGTCTTGCACCCCAGCAGCAGGACAAAATAATGAAAGGGGAGACAGCTGGTCCCCCTCTCCACCAGCAGAGAGAGTGTCAGGGAGAGGAGCCTGCTAAACCCTCTCCCCAGCGGCAGTTTACAGTTCAGAGAGAGGAGCTTGTTACACCCTCTCTCCAGCGGCAGCCTAACCCACCAAGGGGAGATGTTGAGCCCCACAGCTGTGCAGATGGGACCGTAGTCTCTGCACTTACAGCACAGGGGGTCGGTCCTGTCCCCCAGCCACAGAGCGATGTATCAAGAGGGAAGACAGTCGGTCTCCCCCTCCCACAACCAGGCTCCAACCAGGCTACTTCCGCGGTAGCGCTGGCACCAGGGCAGAGTACCGCTGGTCTCTGCCCACTCAGCAACCCACCAAGGCAACCTAACAGTCCCCCACACAGTTGTGGTGAGGCACCTGGACATGGACAAACTTCTCCTCTACCCAGGTGTAGTAACCAGTTATTGTGGGTGGGCTGTACTGCTGTTTCTGCTTTGTGGGTGGGTTGCTGGACTAACCCGGGCACTGACCGGCAGGAGGTCAGGTACCCTGTTAGTCTAATTGGTAAAGGGGAGAAGTGTGGAGAAACCAATCTCACCACTGTGAACTGGAGAAGCGTGGTTGCTCGCCTGCTTCCTTGGGACTATGGACCAGACTTTAAAAGGCTTCTTTTCCCTGCAGAAAGGCTTATTAGTGCCTTTTCTGCCGGGGTGTTCGGTAGATTTTATCTACCGAACAAACTAACGAATGCGCGACAACCTGGGAGCTGGAGTGTGCCAGCAATTGACCGCCCAGAAGCTGCGGTTAACCGCAGCTTAATTGACAAACGCTGGGTGGCCTTTGTCCGTCAAACGAACACGTGGCGGCGGCCATCTTAGCTCCCGAACAGCGGTGTTTTGCCGTCGAGCGTCTGGAACTAAAATCGGACACTCGACTAAGCAAACACCGCTGAGACCTCCAGACTTCCGTGGATTCGTGCCACAACTACCGAACGAGCCACCGTTCGGTAGAAAGACTGATGTACACATGGGGATTCATCCGGACTTCGGTATTACTCTGGATGGCAATCCGTTCGGGACTTTTAACACACGAACTGGGACCGACCGCAAGGCCAAACCTCATGGAACTATTTTCGGTTACTTTGCCTGTGCGGTCGGTCAATACTTTAAAGTCCCATAACTCCTGAACCCTTTATCCGAATGGGCTGATTTTCGCATATGTTGTCCCTCAAGACTAGGGCTATCTGGAGCTAGGAGATACTGGATTTGTGGATGTACCCCAAGTATTTAGGGTACATCCAAAACTTAGGGGAAATGGTGTACTGTTTAATTGTGTTAACGGATAAGTTAGAGGGAGGAGATGTGTGGGTTGTATCTTAAACTGGATTGGTGTATTGTAAATCCCTCCCTTGCATGGCAGAATCCCATCTAAGCCTGTTGTATGAATAAATCAGTGTTGTTGCTGTTTAACCCTGAAGCTGAAGTGTTGTCTCTTTCTTGGGGGGAATTTGACTGTATGCCGATTGCCAGGAGTGTAAGCTGTTCGTATTGCTTTTCCAGTTCGGCTGCTTCCAGGGTTTGTGTGTCTGCTGTTCGAGAGTTGGTGAATACGTGCAGTTTGGATTTCGAGAGGTTGGTGATTGCAGTAGCTGCTGGTCTATGGGAAAGGGGATTATCGCCTAAACGGTTTTTATCCTCTTGTGAGCGAAACGGTCCGTTACAGCATGGAATCGTGGTTACTGCTGCAACGCTCAGAAAGCCGGAACTCAGCGCAGAGGTGAAGGCAGAGAGCCTCCTTCCCTTCCTGCTGCGCAAACTCTGCAAAGGCCCGGGAGGGAGATCAAAAGATCTCCCTTACCAGGTCTGTGTGCTTGTAAGGGGCTGTACGACTGGCCCACGGACCCCCTGGAGTGATGGGCCTGGTCGCAGCTGCGACCCTTGCGACCGTGGTAGGAACGTCACTGTATCACATTATGACACATTATGATTGTTTTACCATATTGTTATGGAAATTCCAAACACTGAGTTCTCGTCATCTAGTGTAATAAATCCCTCTCGTCCTCTAGTGTAATAAATCCATGAAGTGAAATATACAGGAAAATAGTTAAAATAAACAGGTCTCTGATTTATATGTTTGATTCATTTAGGACCCTCCAATACAGATAGATAACACCGTGTGGGGGCTGTGAGCGAAGCGATCATATAAAATATATGTGGCAAAATGATCTATTAAACATGTGATAGATTGCAGTTAATTTCCCACATGTCACAGTTTGAATACCGTAGTTCTTTGTGTCTATGTATTAAGCCTTTATCCCAGAAAGCCATATAACTAAAAAGAGGACATATTTACTAAGCAGTGTGAAGCTCTCATAATAGAAACATAAAGACCTGCCTTTAACCCCTTAAGGACCAAACTTCTGGAATAAAAGGGAATCATGACATGTCACACATGTCATGTGTCCTTAAGGGGTACAGATACATTTCGCCCTTATAATTTTACATTTCCCACCTACAACACAGTGATTTATTAATAAAACACCAATCCCCAGGCTTCTTGAACACTTTCATCGTTTTATTCCCTGCCACCTTGGCTGGTGGACTACTCTGTGCATCTACTACTCATTGATGACTTTAGCCATACACGTCCTTCTCTCCAAGTTAATACTCACTATTGTTCTAATTATACTTCAGAAAATGTAAAATGTTGCGTCCTTGTACCAATCTAATTTTACATTTTGCAATTCATACAGCTCTGTGTAATATATCAAACATGATCGTCTGTCGCTTGGGTTTCAGCCAGATTGTTAGATGACGGAGTGATTTTATTTGCTAGGGTCATGCGCTGAGGCCCAAGTCATGTACATGTACGCTCACTAAATCCAAGACTGTTTTAAAGAATTCTATCATTTACTATGAGCAAATTCTTTGTTAAAAAACCAATGCAACAATTAAAAAAAGTTACTAATTTGGAATAAGTTTGTAACGATTTCACAATCCAGTTTTAACTTCACTCCAATTTGGTATTTAGCAAATACACTTGCAAATACCGATTGGGGAGTTTTCACAGAGCAGATTGTTATATTAAGAGTAAAACAATATTTAGCCCACAATTGTTGAATTAACTATATTGTACCTTCAAAGATCACTAGAACGTACTGTTATTGACCAATGAATACATAATATTTTTGTAGAATAAACTCAGAAGTAAAAATGAGGCTGGCACTATCAGATCCAAAATGCACAAACTGTGCTAGCGGTGTTTATTATTTTGTCTTTCTAATAAACACTGTTAGCAATGTTTGTGCATTGTGTACCTGAAAGCGTTGCCCTAATTTTCTTTTGTCTTTTTACAGTTTATTGAATAATTTCTGAGTTTATTCTACAAAAATATTGTACTTTATTCGTTTACATGGTTTCTGGCTTCTCATAGTTAAACCTTACACACATTCAGTTACTGAGCCTGGAGAACACAGTCTGTAGTTCCATGTCTAACTGTCTATCCAGCTTGGGAGACTTGCAGACAGCTGTCCTGGGATGTCACATTCTAACCTAACGTTATTTAAATAGAGCAAGCCAGAAACATTAATTAAAGCCGCACAAACAAGCAACTCCTTAGTATTGTTGCCACCAAAACCAGCGTATTCACACCAAATAGATTTAACATTTAAAAAGCATTAAATAAAAGTTCAGGTACCTGGACTGAAGTCGTTGACTTGCTATTTAGGTGCTGTGTCGGGCAGCCGGGCTGAGAGAGGAGTCACACAGACCCCTTAACAATCTTCTAAATTTAGTGTCAGCCCTGCATTGGCTGCAGATATTGTGTCCTGCCAAGGAATGTCAAGCCTTTAAGGCCACTGGATGACGTTCCATTAACCCACTGAGTACTGTGTGTTAATGTCTCATAGGCTTGAAATACAACATGTAAAAGCACTCACAGATTTAATCCGTTGTGATATATTTTTAGAAAAAAAAGCATATGCTTAAAGAAATAAAGGTTATAGATTAAAAAAATGTATTTAACAGCGTGACATCCTATTTTTTAGTAAATTTTAATAAATACCATAAAAAATACAAGAGAAAAAAGTGCTATACAATTATTTTAAGAAATCACATAAGCAAATTAATCTAATAAGCAGCACCTCATAAAGAGCCCAATGCAAGAGCCCAATATATACAATAATCTTTTATGGTAAATCTTAATGCGGCATCATCATTCATTGTGATGTGCTCTCCCAGGCCGTCTAACGAGAGTCCCACTCCTGGGATGAGGCCGTCTAATGGGAGTCCCACTCCTGGGATGAGGCTGTCTAATGGGAGTCCCACTCCTGGGATGAGGCCGTCTAACAAGAGTCCCACTCCTGGCATGAGGCCGTCTAATGGGAGTCCCACTCCTGGGGTGAGGCCGTCTAATGGGAGTCCCACTCCTGGGATGAGGCCGTCTAATGGGAGTCCCACTCCTGGGATGAGGTCGTCTAATGGGAGTCCCACTCCTGGGATGAGGCCGTCTAATGGTAGTCCCACTCCTGGGATGAGGCCGTCTAATGGGAGTCCCACTCCTGGAATGAGGCCGTCTAATGGGAGTCCCACTCCTGGGATGAGGCCATCTAATGGGAGTCCCACTCCTGGAATGAGGCCGTCTAATGGGAGTCCCACTCCTGGGGTGAGGCTGTCTAATGGGAGTCCCACTCCTGGGATGAGGCCGTCTAATGGGAGTCCCACTCCTGGAATGAGGCCGTCTAATGGGAGTCCCACTCCTGGGATGAGGCCGTCTAATGGGAGTCCCACTCCTGGAATGAGGCCGTCTAATGGGAGTCCCACTCCTGGAATGAGGCCGTCTAATGGAAGTCACACTCCTGGGGTGAGGCTGTCTAATGGAAGTCCCACTCCTGATTAGTAGTTGTGGGTTGTGGTGGAAGATATTATACTGTCTCGGACCTGCGCACAGTCTAATGGCCGAACGAGCATTCTGACCTGCTAAGGGAAGCCATTACTACCTCGGAGATTACAGTCAGGTGGGGATTTAACTATTTTAATGCAATGTCTCTGTGTTATGAAATTCTCCAGAAACAACCCCAGAACACCGGCAGAATTATTAACTAAAGTAGGAATTGTCAGAAGTTTGAAATTAATTTAAAGTGAACTTCACATTGTAGGCCAAAATAACACACCTGAAAACATACCTAACTTGGAAAATCTTTATAATTCTGCTATTTTTATCAAATTTGAGATTTACTTTGAATTCTCAATATTGCACAATATTTAGTGAATTAGCCCAGGTGGAGGTAATTGCATCATAGAAGTGACAGAATTCTCCATTAGCCCAAGCAGGAGGGTATCTAGGATCCACTGGGTTCCGGTGCAAGAATACAAAACATGCCTGTTCTCCTCATTGCTCCCCCTAAGAAATACACCTAAGTGGGATGAGTGTGGTGGCTGAGTGTGATTGTGGTGGTTGTTTATGTAGGTATGTGTGAAGTTGGCTGATTTTGAGTGGGGTTGGCTGAGTGTGATTGTGCATGGTGCTGTCTGAGTGTGATAGTGTGTGGGGTTGGCTAAGTGTGAATGAGCATTTGAATGGCTGAGTGTGATAGTGTGTGGAGTTGGCTAAGTGTGAATGAGCATTAGAATGGCTAAGTGTGATTATGTGCAGTGTTGACTTAGTGTGATTGTGCATGGTGCTGTCTGATTGGGATAGTGTGTGGGGTTGGCTAAGTGTGAGTGTTTTTATCAACCTTGTGCTTACCTTATTGCAGGCATGGGGTATAATCCCTTGTGATCCCTGTGGTGATGCTGAGCATTGCACTGGTGGTCCAGTGGGGGAGTAAGTATGTGGTCTGCCCCTCTGGAGGGTGCAGACCACCTACATGCTCTTCCGGCATGGCTCTCAGTGAATGAATCAGAGCGTGTTTAGAATATTGCTTAGTTGGCATTAGACTGAATAATGGTTTTGCTAGCGAGGCCCAACCTGGCCTGTGCCCACTACTTCACAGGCAAAACTCCAGGACCCGGTAACAATAGCACCGACACGATCCTCACAATTTTCGCCACTAATTTCAGGGCTTTCTGTTTAAGTCAAAAGTAGTCAACTATGACCTTGGCTTCACCTTAAACAGGGAGAAATGCAAAAAGCATGACCAACTGAGGGTCATGAGCTACAGCCCACACTACTCTCAATCAGTACCCACTACGGAAAAGGGAGTAATAAAGCTGTAATATCTATAAATACACGAGCACTGGAGGGAGACCTTGGGGGAAACCCGGGGGGAACCAATTTGATAAGAGGGAAGGAGGATGGCGAACAGGTACACACACAGAGACAGCATATGAAGCGGAGAGTCTAGTTAAAAGTTAAAAGGCAAAAGAAAACAGTTAAGTAAGGTTATGGTTCACGAGATTAAGCCACGATTCTATGTATTTTATCCTTTCTTTTTCTATCGCGGAGGTAGCCACAATAGTAAGCTAGAGTAATGCGCGATTCAGATAGGTTCTAGCCGATACATAGACAAGGAATGTGATTTACCATGTTGTATAACACTCAAGTAGCTCTGACAGTCAACTTGTAAACTATGTCAAACTGTACAATCGCATCAATAAAAACGCTTTAAATTAAAAAAAAAAAAAAAAGTAGTCAACTTAAAAAATACAAGAATTTAGAAGAGAAAGGCGGACGGTTCTGGGTCCCAAAGCGCTGCCCATCCTAATGAGGGACACTTGGGAGATATGTATAGTAATTACCAATCCATTATGGGTTAAGTTATATAATGTGTCCTTGCATGACCGATATTGTGCTTTAGACAATAATCAAACATCCAGACAGCGACCCTAACAATGTTTCCACCCCTACAGTGTCTTTGTCAAGCTATTCAACACAATGCGTTGTATTTACTAAACGAATTGTAGTGAATGGAAAATCAAATTGCAAAATTTATATAAAAATAGCTTATTTGAAAAAATTCTCAACTCTGCTACAGTCGTCAGCTTGGCTATTTCAGTTTTCAGTTCAGTAAATTTGATATTTTGGAAAAATAACGATATCTCGAATAGGATGTTAAAAGCAGAGCAGCTATTTAGCACTTAGAAATACTGTATTTACTGATTACTACCGATGCATCTTGCATTATTATCCGCAGTATACTGATACAAATATTTAGCTTTATTGGTAAATGTCATGTCCATTTATGGTCAAAGTCTGAAGAGGCTCTTCATGTGATCATTTTTGATGGATTGTTTTAATACATTGTATATAACTGATGATACAGGTCCTGTATAAGAATATGTATCTACATTTATTTATTTTAACTTGGTTAGTTAAGCTGATATCAGTAAGGCAATATGCATTTAATTCTATTCTATTACATGCTGACAATATTAGTGGGATTTCATAAATGGGGAATCACTGGCATTGAAACATTTAATTACTGAGGGGCGGAGTTTGGCTGCCAAATCAAACGGTCGCATGATTTCTGAGCTCCTGAAAATGAGGGCCCAAACTGACATAATACTGCCTCTTCTACCGGTACTTTGGGGCTCCAGCTGATCACCAATCTTGTTTGGACCTCATGGGGAAGAAAAACAAAAAATTGAAGCCTGATAAATCCCTGATTGGGGATGAACATCGGGGACATGTGGTGGCAGGTAAACAGTGCTCTTGGGCCCAAGATGGCGTCCCTCATGGGAGACTGCTCAGATTTCCCAGATGATCTGTCCAATGTGGCAGGTGAGGGGTACTTACCCGCACCGGCAGTCACACTACTGACACCACGGCCAAATCCGGACTCTGCTCCGGTGACAACAATGGTCCCGAAGGAGCTCCTAGTAGACCTGCAAAGGAACCTCATGGCTGACATGGCTACCATCCGCAAGGATATACAGGGCCTGACGGGCAGCCTTGGGGCTCTGGAAACGGCTTCTAGCACAGGCACTAAGCAAATTGCATCCCTGCAACAAGCAGTCCACGACCTACAGCAACAAAATGTAATGCACAAGCACCATTTTGCGGCCCAGGAAGACACACACCGCCAAAATAACCTCAAAATCAGGGGGATTGTAACGGATCACCTGGCACCCCGACTGGGTACCTCCGTTGAAAGATGCTCCTAGCGCTTCCAGAGGACTCCAAGCACTCCACCAGACACCATAAGCACCGCAGGCTGCAGCTATCTCCCTTCAGAACGAAGCAGGAACAAGCTCTTACAAGAGCTCAGTGATTATAGCAAGGGAATATGCCTAGCATAGCAATCCCTTGTAGCAGATTCCTCCAATAAGAGACAGGACTCAAGTTGAGGGTAAAAATAGAACTCTCTGGCTGCTAGCTTGCAGCCCTTTTTATTAGGTGCTCCCATGAAGGGGAGGGACACACACAGTAACGTACATTAACCAATCACACAATAGTTACATCCCACACATAGCCCTCCCCTCTACCTGTAAACTAATTATCTGTACACACAGGAAAATACAATTATCATAGGTAGGGAAAATACAGTTTTTACACAACATTCATAACTCCCAAAATATACATCACATTCGCCTAAAAATACATATTCACAATTAATCCATTTGGGGGAACAACATACTCAAAATCATACGAATTGCACCAGGGGTTCAAAAGTTAGTACAAATGTGCATTTGACCTTCTGGAAGCATGGTTTTTCCAGCTCAAACTAGTTCCACAGAATCCTCTATCCTGGAGACAATGGAGAAGCTGATTTAATTATATCCAGGGACAAACACAGCCTCCATTAAGCACATGTTACCAGCAACCACCAAAAGACATAAAAATACATAACTCCTGTTATACTAAACAGAACCCCCACATTCAACCCATCCCCAGATGGCTTGGATCTGAGCGCTCAACATATCCAAACAGCGCTCAGATGCCACAAACACAGTTTAAACGCCATGGGGTTTAAGTTTCGTATGGGCTGATGAGAGGGCCCATAATCCTGGGGCAGCCCAATAACCCACAGTATGCCCAAATACCGTGCATAAAGGGCCAAATCGCCCAGGGACCATAGTCACAGGGTAAGAGGCGGGCAAGCAGCCCCCTCCAAAACACAGTGGCAAAGTGGCTTTCGCTACAGGGATCTTGGACACCGTTCCTGAAGCAGAGCTACCACACCTAGTCAGACACCTGCTGGCAGCCTTGTTGACACAACGACAGGCAAAACCAATAGAGACAGACGGGTTATTCCCGGTACCCAAATCAGTGAAGACATCACCCACAGCCTCCAGAGACCTGGTGGTCCAGTTCTGAAGCGGGAAAGACAAAACGACACTACTGGCAGCCGCCAGGAACAGCTACCATACCACTTTGAAGAAATGGCACTCTTCGACATCACTCTGGCTTGGCGCAGAGAATTTCGACCACTCACTTTGATCCTACAGCAACACAAAATCTGCTACCGTTGGCGCCTCTCTCGTTCCCTAACCATCCACCAAGGAGACATGACCCACACAGTCCAAGACTTCAAGGAAGCCGCGGCAGTCTTACACAGCATGGGCCTCCCTAGAGAAACCCTGGGCCAACATAAAAACACACAGCACGACTTATGTACCTCTTACAACTACAATGCCTATTTGTGTGTAATGCTCCATATACTTCTTTTTCTTTTTTTTTGTTGTAAATCTTTATTTTTCAGTGCAAATTTAAGAAAACAGACATTGTATGGGATTGCCACAACAGCAATTGCATAAGATATAGCAGTAGTCTGAGCATCCTGCAGTTGGAGCAAGGGTGATCAGTGCACAGTTTATTTATATGGGGCTGGTTAGTTGTATCGAGTTGGTTGCCCGTGACATAGAGGATTGTGATAGCTGTTATTGTGGTACATTGCACCAAAGGTGGTATGGTTCTGGTACAGGGATTACGCTGGCAAGCTCCCTTTCCCTTTTCGGCTATGTGGTGTGTGTAGAGTTGGGTAGCAGTATAAGGGCTAGGGGTTTGAATGTCGTCTATGTGTGGCGGAGTCGGGTTTGCAGCGTATGGGTATCGGTATCGTCGTGAGACTGAACGGTTTGAGGCTATGGAGGGAGATTGTGTGTCAGATATGTTAGATCGCTTGCGAAAGTGAGCTCCAACGATTGCTATGCCCCTTGACCCCCGGGGAATTGGGGGGGGGGAGCCAGATCAGTGTGTTGCTTTACTGCCTTAAGGCTACAAGGTTATGCAGTCCCTTGCAGTGGAGGGGGTGAATGTCTAAGGTGGTAGGTGAGTCAGAACTTGGTATAGTGAGTGAAACATGTATCTTAATCAGTAAGATAGAACAATAATAAAAAGAAAAAACAAAGTCCTGGTAGGTAACACGAACAAAGAGTCTGTTGTATAGTCCCGGGTTCACGTCACGGGTCCAGGATGTGGACTGTCTGCTCCTATGTCGTTGACGGGAAGCCCCAGCGTAGTCAGCAAGGCCGGTCCATCTTCTGCGTTGGTGATTTTGTAGTGTTAGTCGCCTTTCGTCACCCACAGCGTTCTGGGGGTTGCCCACCTATAGATGGGCAGTGGTCACTTGTTGCATGCTATTGCGCCATGTTAGTGTGTCCCTGCATAGGTCCTGGAAGAAGGTGACTTGCTGCGACTCAAAGTTATATGGAGCCTTCCCTTTTATGGCAGTTATTAAGGCTATTTTGTCCGTCAGGGTTTGTCAGCGCAGGATTACGTCGCGCGGGGCTGACTTGGGTGCCCGTTGCGGCTTGGCTATGCGCTATACGCCATCAAATATGAAGTGTTTTGCCTGCCTGTTGGGGATGAGGGAGGCCACCAGGCGCCTGATAAAGTGGGGCAGTTCCTCTAGCGGCACTGACTCCGATATCCCCCTGATCTTGACATTTTTCCTCCTACCCCGGTCATCTAGGATGTTTACTTGCCTGGAGATGTTAGCCTGTGTTGTTTGCAGCTGGGCTACTGTATCTGTTAGTGAGATCAGGTCTCGGCACAAGTCTTTAGTTTCTCATTCAGTGGCCTGAGTGCGGGCCGACACCGCCTGCACTTCTGCCGCTAGCCCTTTTAGATCTGCTTGCCACATCATTTGTAAGTTACCTTGGAGTCCCACCAGCATGGCCTGGATGTCCTGTTTTGTCAGGGGGTCGTGTCAGTCGTTGGTTATAGTCGATGGGCTGCGGGTGTGCAGTTATTTCCTAAGTTTTGCGCTGGCCGTGTGGAGCTCTGGCAAAATCCGTCTGCTCCGTTTCGTCGTTGGCTCCGCCCCCTCCATATACTTCTTATGTTTTTTTTGGAATGCAAACCACACGTCTGTCTGTGGCAAAAATAAAGAATAATAAATAAAAAAAAATCTGTTAATGACTCATTATGACCCAAAGTAGTGAAACTGGAAAAATTATCCGAATCTGTTAGTTTGCCTGCTCGGTTATTTTGGTCTAAAAGTTGAAATTTGATTACTTGCTCAAAATTCTCTATTTAGTAAATAATCTTAATTGTCCGGACTGTTATCACTTGGACAACTCGAACTGTAACAAACATCCATTGCTGGCTGATAGGTCTGCCAGATTGTTTTTTTGGTGAAGAATAAATTAGAAGACGTAGTCAAGCGTTGCTTTGGGAAAAAGACTCAGAAAATGTATCATTTTTGTATTGTGCCCATGGCCCGTGGTCAGGCTGAGTCAGGCAGCTGCATTTGCACAGCTGACATGCACGGTTAGTGCTACGGCCAGGCAGCTGCACAAGCAGAGGAGAGGTGAACGTACATAGAACTGTCAGACTGTTATTGTCTATGGAATACCAGAGTTCACAAGAAATGTAACAGATCGGAGATACAGGACCATGAGATGGGGCTTCCAGATTGGGACTGCGCTGTGAAAAGCAGGACACCTGGGAGGGATGGAACAAATCCCCTCTGTGTGTTATCTCTCTCTGACAGTATTTATTCACGAAACTAGAAATTGCGGACAATCAATAAGAATAACTTTTTACATTTTAGGATGAAATAGCAAATTAGAAAAACGTGTTACTGCAGCTAATTTTAATTTCAGTTATTTTGGGATAAGATTTGCATCATATTGTTTTGTATTTCTCCGCAATTCCTGTGTGAGCGAATAAATCCCGGCGTTTATTATTTGATCCCTTCTCACCCCGAAGGAATCTGTTAATGGTATCCGCACGGTGTGCGGAATTAAACTCGCATCGGGTCCAGCAGAGCTGCCGTCGTGAAGAAAAGATGTACTGAGCATCATTAAGTTCATGCAAACCTATACCCGCATCCTGTCTCTTGGAAACCAAGTGAGAGATGCTTTATGTATACAGTGACTATTGAAAAGGCGGATGATTTCTTTGTGCCATTTTGCAGACGGCGGCACCCAGTGCCCTCATTGTAGCCTGGATCTCAATCTGTAATATTACACACAGTATTGTTAGATATAAATAGCAGACACCCTCCCCCACCAGGCTGACAAATAGCCACTGATGTCAGGTCCTTCCAAGCTCCTGGTCTGTGTTAGAAGCAGCCAGTGTAAGACTGACCCATCCCGGACATTTTGCAATCGACTGCAATCAGCAGTCATTATCCCGCTATGCTGTCCACTCTCTGCCATGGGCCTGGTATAATTCAAATAGTATTATATGTATAATTCGAATAGTATTATATGTATGATTCAAATATTATTATATGTATAATTAGAATATTAAATAGCCGGCCTGGTTTATCTAGAACATCCGCTCACTGAGACAATTGTATCAAACATCAAAGTTATCAGTTCTGGACAAAGTGTTACACCTGGAGCAATCTCCATGGAGACAAATAAGATATTTGACATGGTTGGTCCACATTTAGACCTTTGCTCCCTATTGGCTCCAGCGTTGCTGTGATAAATATGAGCCTTTATCAGTACAACATAAATTCACTAACGTAATGACTTATGTTGGCTTTAAATCTCATTCACTGCTATTTCACGTTTGCCACAATCCACAGGCCACCCTGGCCCACGATTGGGCTAAGGGGCTTGGAGATTGCCTAGCCCATAGTTATTTATTACCCTCCCTGAAGAAGGGGTAGTATGAATTTGCCTGTCCTTATTAGAGTCCCTGCAAAAATCACCCCTGGTAAATGAGGTCTAGAGGGATTTCCATCATAGATTCAGATCCTCTTCAGTTTAGTGGACCCATTGTGTGTTTCCTTGTGTTATATATTTTATTGTATTTGAATGTATATTGATATTTTTGTTTGTGTTTCCCTTTAGTGTTGCAGGTTATAGATGCACGTTGCTGCTCTCAGCTGTTTAAGTGAATGGGTTAAGTTGTGGTTAGTTAGCACTGTTATACTAAGGGTTAAATAATGTCTAAATATTATGATGATTATTATTAAAGTGTTAGTCGATGTAAGAATGACCCTATATAAAGCATTCAAATATTTTATAAAAAAAGGAACTTAACAAAATGAATTAAAAGGTTACTTGCCTTTAACGGGTTCCTTAGTGCACTGTGTAGTGTGCCTGATCAGGTGCAGCAGGGCCCAATCCACACGATCTATTTATTAATTTATAAAATTATTTACCAGGAAGGATACATCAGTGTAGTGGAGTGCAAAATTAAAATCCCCGATCTCCGCTGGTTCCACAGGTAAATCCACAGTCAGCGCTGAAAAGTAAGGCAAGTCCCCAAATCCTCCCAATAACCGGACGAAACACAGTTTGGGAGTCAACTAACTGGCTTTATTCACAGCTGGCATATTTATACAGTTCCCCATGCAAGGGGTTTCCATACAGTAAATCCAGGGGATTTCTCCCATCATGCAATGTAATTTTCCCAACAGGCTGTGCTGCACGAGAAGGATACTCCCACTAAAATGGACGATTAAGTGGATTATCCCTTCGTGCAGCAGAACTGACAATCTGTATTAAAATACGGTTTTTACATTTTATTCGGCAGATTTAAATGACCGAACGTTCGGCAGGTAGCTGGGACCTGAGCGCATCTTTTGGGAGAATACCGCTCAGCTCCCAGCTGAACTGACCGAACGCCGCATAAAGTACACTTAGCCATCGAGTTCGGTTTAAAACTACCGAACACCGATGGGGAACACAATGTGATGAGAGCGGAACTCCCGAACGCTCTGGAAGTCCAGCGGTGTTCGTATCATTGAGTAGCCGTTTTTAGTACCAGGCGCTCGACGACCGAACACCGCTGGAGAGACAAAGGATCCAAGATGGCCGACCGCAGCATGGTCGGTAGTCGAACGACGGCCACCTAGGAGAGCCTTTAATTACCGATTGCAACATTGTTGCAATCGGTTAACGAGCGCCACACGACTTCTAAGTGTGTGGTCCACCTGGGGAGCCCGTGTTCGGTTGGCGAACGGCCCGGATGGCCGCAATTCGTCAAACGAAGGGTTTGCATGCTGGTAGCTTAGGGCTGCCAGCATGCGAACGGTTCTATAAAATACACACACAATATAGAAGATACAGTCCCCCCTTACAGCCTATGGACAACCTCTACATATCACAGTCCAGAAGTGGCTAGGTTTGCCACAATGCTCCCCCAGAACCAAGCCGGCATACACAGTCTGATCCCAACGGATCGGCTTGGGGATGTCCGGGGGAGTACTCACAGATCATTTTTCAAGTTCAGTTTGTCTAGATAACCCGTCGGCATTACCGTTTTGCTTCCCTGGGCGATAATGGATCGTAAAGTCAAAGGGCTGTAGCGCCAAACTCCAGCGCAACAGCCTGGCATTGTCCCCAGCCACACGGTTCAGCCATACCAACGGGTTGTGATCTGTGAGTAGGGAAAAGGGTTGTCCATACAAATAAGGTTGCAACTTTTTGAGGGCCCACACCACGGCCAGGCATTCTTTTTCAATGGCGGTGTAGCTTACTTCCCGGGGTAACAACTTTCGGCTCAGGTAAGCTACGGGATGTTCTCCGCCATCTGCTCCTACTTGGCTTAGCACTGCTCCCAATCCAAACATTGAAGCGTCTGTGTGAACAATAAATCTTTTAGTTGGATCAGGAGCGGCAAGTACAGGAGCATTAGTCAAAGCAGTTTTGAGTTGTTGGAATGCCTGCTCACACTCTGGGGCCCAGACCACCTGTCGGGGAAGGTTCTTGCGGGTCAAGTCAGTCAGGGGTTTGGCCAGGGCACTGTAATTGGGCACGAATTTTCTATAGTACCCTGCGGTAGGGTGGGAGTTTCCCAGAAATGCTCTTATGCACAAGGCTGGAAAGATGAAGAGTGCGTAGGGATTCAAGCGATAGCCAGTTTAGCTCTTTTAACATGTCACAATAGTAGATTGTAGCACAAAGTGGCAGAATAAGTTATACAACGTAGCAAGTTTATGAAGGTGGCTTTGCGGTGCGGGTGCATACAGTACATCCCAATGAGATGTTCCAATCAGAAGCCTATCATATTTGTTTATGGGGACTGATTTTGACCCATAGTCAAGTGTCCAGCTAAAATTTATGAGAAAAATCATTTATATCCCTATCCCAGTTCCAATTATCACATAGGATGATTGGACCTGGATTGCTGACCAGAACGCCTTCCCAGCACAAATCACATTCCAAGCTCTCTACCACAAACCCAATAAAACTCTCGACACTTATGAAATGGAAAGAGTCCCACATGCAGGGGATAATTAACACATGCAGGGGATAGGTTTCAGCTCCGTCTGTGAGCAGGATCCCCCTGTCCTGGTTCAGACCGAGCTCTTGTCCTACGCGCGGTGAGTCAAGGCAAAATCTGCAGCTCTGACAACAACCAGAAAACCAAAGTAAAGAAGGGGTGGGTGCTAAAGGACGTCCTGCTGTGTTTTCCAGGACCTAATTGGGGATGAAAGAGTCAGAAGTAACATTTACTGCCTTACACACAAACATCATATTACCCACAATATTCATGGCTGTTTTATTGTCCTGTCGTAGCGGTCGGTTGTGACTCATTTTCTTTAAACAAGACCCCGGGCCACCTTTCTAAGCTGACACTAGCCAAACCACGACTGCTATTCGTATACCACAATTTAGTGTTTATTGATCTGTTTTGATATGGACAGAACCTCAGGTCGTGCATGCGCAGTCAGTAAATCTGTGCTCTCTAGGGCGGAGAGAGAGCATTTCTTATTGCGCAGATGGTGTTGGCAAATTGCACACATTTTAGGGACAAAATAGATATGATACCCCAAAATGAATTGTATATAGAACAAACATACTCCTTATCATATTACAGCAAATAAATGTTTAACAAATTGATGTAAACAGTCCCCCCGTTAATAAATACAAAACAGCTTTGATCACACAAAGGTGAAACGGAATCTTTTTCTGACGTTAAGAGGACCCTCTAAGCAGAAGCAAAGGAGTGCAAAGAGTTTGTGGGTGTTGCTCCCCCTCCCAGTTTGTGTGTGCCTCCCTATCTCTCTTATTTTAAACACTTTAACACAAACAGGGCTCTCCTGACTTCTAAAGCCTGGTCTCTCTTCTGCCACTTGGCTAATGCAGATGTTTAAGTCAACAATAACTAGTGGTCCCTCAGATCCAGAAGGACAAGGACTAAAACTATTTTCTTCCCGGTCCCTACAACGGAGGGCTCGGGACGTGTGGAGCGTGAGCGGTGGGGTAACAGCAGAGGCCTACCTTCTAAGATGGCGGCGCTGCACTCGGCTCCAACAGCTCCTGCCCAATGAAGCTCCAGAGGAGAGGAGTCGCGCAACTACAAAGCAAGTCCAGGGTGAGTCTGCCACCTACCCCCGCTGGGAAGACCTCGGCACGGAGAGTGGCCTTAGCCTAAACTGACATCAAGTCAGCCAAGCAGCGCAATGCCTCTCAAATGAGAAAGGGGAAGCTCAGCTACTACACAGAGTAACCACTGAAATCACTGCAGAGACCAGCGAGGCCACATTATCTTAACACCTCAAACCTGTGGTACTGCCTATAAACAGGCTCAAACCCCCCAGAGACTCACTCCAGGCAAACTATGTCACCACAGAGGCACATATGACAAGGGCTACACAGGTGGCAGCTGCGCTTGGGACACCACTCAAGACCATTATCATCTACAGCCACTTCTTGTGTTCTCACCCACCCACCTCACTCGCAGGACCTCACACAGTCGTATACATCCTCACAGCAGCTGGCCTGAACCAGCGGACCTCACGACGATTATGTTGTGGACTGTGTACTAGGCGAACAGCGATCACCTCAAAGGAACCAGAAGGACACCAAAGGACATAATCTGAGAGACCAGCCTGATTCCCCGCAAGCCAAGAACGCCCTACCTAGGACTCTTGTTAAAGCGACATCGCAGATGACTAGGACCTGGATGACCTCATAATCTCACAACCTGCATATATATTGCCTGTACTACCAACATATTAGGCTGGTCGCCCTGTACTCTCCTACTTGACACACCATAACCTCTCACGGGCTCCACCGACCGAAAGCCTCCATCCACAATCTATATAGTATACTCTTGCCTGGTGTAGGCTTTTCCATGGTAACAACTATCTACTTAACGCTAGCTGCACAGCCTGCACACTCACTAAGCCCAACACTACTATCTAAGCATGAACACGTAGACTAACTACACTATTCCTCACATAGCGCTGTAACCCTCCCTGCTACACCATAGGTTAAAAAAAGGAAGCACTAGATAACCGGTATATCTACGTTGTTTTCCATCATATTTTTATTTCTCATAGCAAAATCAATGCCTACGCTAAATTAACACACAAGCACACACACTGACTTGCAACACGCTACTGTTACTCGTCTTTAACCTTAAAAAATGTGCACAGTCTCTCAAGCCATGCAACTGTAAATCTATGTATCTTGGCATTACTAAACTAAATGTTATCTATATCTATGCACGAAAAAAATAAAGAATTTAAAAAAACAAAAAAATAATAATAATAATAATATTTTATTACTACTGATAAAATGATAATAATTATAATATAATAATGATAATAATTATACTTGGTATACCGGTACAATTTCCAATTTTACGCATTTTATTTCTGTGGATTTATGTAACTCCACACCCAGAGCACAAGCTATTCCTGTTAATGTAATTCTGAGCCAAATGACTTGTGTTACCATCTGTTTAATAAATATGTTTCCTGGCTCATTAGAGCCTAGTTCTCATCTAGTCATGTCTCCATTACGCCTACGCCGTGCCGCACTCCTATCAGCCTGAGCCAAACACCACCCTGCATGTGAATTTTACACTTGACATGCTTTACACGGCAGAATTATACCTGCTGCCACCAACACAATAAATGTTACTGCATACAGTCAGTACAATGTGGAAATGATGCTTCAAACAGCACATTTTATATAAAAATAAAATTCCTTTTCTGTAGATCTTCAATGTTTCTGCAGCATAAAAGGAAATTCTGGATTCTAAATATTCTGGATATTCTATATGATGGTCATGTGAGGCAGGCCCCTCCCACTCACTGCTGATTGGCTAATGACAGGCATGGGTGACAGGAACTGGTCACCAGCTATAGGCAGACGCCAATTCATTTTTAACTTAATTTACTAATTTGCCAAATAGGGTGTTCCCCTTTTTATAAAGTAGTTTTTTTCTAACTATATCCTTTGGTCAAAAACAGAGGTGGTCAACATTCAGCACTCCAGATGGTATGGACTACAACTCCCTTGAAGCTTTGCCAGCATTATGACTGTAGGAGGATTGTGGGAGATGTAGTCCATAACATCTGGAGTGCCGAAGGTTGCCTGGAGAAAGCAGAGGGAGAGGGAGAGCTGAGTTGGCCTTGGCTGCCTGAGCAAATGCAGCCAAGGCAGAGAGAGCCTGGAAGGGGAGGGAGGTCAACTGAGCAGCCAAGTGCTGCAAGGCCTCAGGTGAAGGGGGAGAGAAGCAGTGGATACAGGAGGGTGTGGGAAAGAAGCATGGGACAGGAAAGAAAGAATAGGAGGGGAAAAGTGAAACTGAACAGTAGCAGAAGGAAGGGAAGGGCCAGATAGGGAAGAAATCTTAGAGACCGGAGGAGTGGAGATGGAGATAGGCCCAGAGGAAATTAGAGAAGTTGGAGTTGTAGAAAACTCCTCAATACTCATCTCTTGTTCCTGTTCTTCCATTGCAGGGCATCGAGAAGAAGGTCGGATGGAGTCTCTTTGGGGGGGCCTAGCAAGCGACGAGACCTTTCCATGTTACTTCAGGAGCCAGCAGGACAAGAACTTCAGGAGCCAGCAAGAATCACAAGGAGGGACAGGAAACAGAGGAGTCTCTTAAAAGGTAAGGGGTGGCCCATCCTACCATGCTGAAACATTTCCTGCCTAAACTCCAGTTCCAGTAGAAGCCCCATTCAGGCCCACTAGGGGACTCTACACTCCCATAACATCTGGAGTGATGAAGGTTGCCTGTCCCTGGTCTAACAGCTTCTAACTGTAAAACAGGGTCCATTAATAAACCATGCCAAGTGTTAAATGCGATACCTTGATACAGAGTATAGAAATACAAATATATTAACACTATCTAATTACATCTTAAGAAATTGCAAATGCCGAACACATACCATTCAATGCTGGTATGTAATCAGGACAGGAGGGGAAGGGGCTAAAGTGGAGACATGGAAGTGACAAATGACATCACTGAGCAGGCACATGCTCCAAAACTAATATACCAGTAAAGTGTGAATGCACCCATGCCTGACTGGCACAGCCGCTAGCCTGGCTCCTCCAGAGATTCCCTAAGATTCTACTAAAGTAAAATGCGTTGGACTTAATGTCCTCATGCAGTGCTTTCTGCAGATTTGGTTTTTGGGATCTCCAGAAGAAGGACAGTAGAGAACTAATCTGGTATGGCAATATTGAGATCCGTACTCGAGACTGCTCCACTGATTGAATTTGAGGCAATTGGAAGGTATGGCTACATATACGTAAAAACAACAAATATCTAAGGGCCCGGGAAATAATTCATGTGCACTTTTTCCTTTCCCTTATGCAAATATATTTACTTTTCCAAAACAATCCCTCTGTTACTGAAAATCATGTCATCTCAGGCCATTTAGCTTCAAATATGGACAAAACCCTAAAGTTTGCCCACAGGATCGGAATTGTGAGGCATGTGAATTAATTAGCATAAATTGCCCCAGCTGTGCCTTTTCAGACACAATTTGTCAGGTACGATTAAAAACAATGTAAATATAATAAAGCGTACTGTAATTATAAAAATAGCAGAATCGTGTATAAAGATACATGAAACACGAAGTGACTGACACAGTTCTAACTGATGACAATAATAGTCTTATCTCAAAACTGTAAGACTCACGTTAGAGCGACAAAAAGCTAAAGGCGTTTGAAAAGGAGATTAGCACTAATGTACGGAGAAAGTAATACGATTATTATTGTTATGTAAATGATACCAGGGGAGATAACCAAAGATAAATGGAGATGATTCTGTTTCCTGAGCTTCTAAGACAATTCTGTTTACAGAGTTTTTCTAATAGCCAGGAATTAGATTGGAAAAGATTGTGGTAAAATGTCTTGTCACTCGTTCCTTGTAACAATGTAGTCAATTACAAAATAACTGAACGCATTAAAATGCCATCTGGTGAAAGGAGAGAGGCAGGAGACACAGATTTTGGCATTATTTCACACTGACAAACACAAGAACAAACAAACTCAAACAAAATCAGGCAAGTTATTTCAAGAGACGGGAAGTAGCTAAACTGTGCCCGCAGGCTTGTCCATGGCAATGACTGACTTTGTTTAGGTAAAATTAACTGTCATCGTTAGGTTTTGAAGCAGTGCCAGGTTTAGGTACAAATGAGATTTGTTCTGTGCTGTATAAATTTAGCTGGAGGCATTGAGAGACACTCCGGGGCGATATTGCAGAGATGCAGGTGGAAATTCAGGACACAGTTTTGGGAATTTGGTTTGGATGAGTGTGTAGATTTATTTATGACTAATATATATATATAAAATACAGAATCCAGCGCACTCGCTTATGCACTAAACAGTGATTTCAAATCTTAGAGATTGTAATAGTTTTATTTAAAAACACCTCACCTAGGCAAAAAATGATGGGGGTTTAGTTACATTATATGATCATACATTGCATAAGCCTGCCAACTACGTCAAAGTACCCCATATTCGGCAGGTTCCATCCTAGTAGCAGCCTAATGCTTGCTCTTATGAGATTAATCCACTTACTTGGGAAATACTTCCTTACTGGGACTCTCTGCAAGTCAAGGCTAAATAGGGTCCTGCTACTAGGATAGGACTTGCCGAATATGGGGTTACATAATTACATTATTAAATGGACAAATAGTACCTCAAATTATTGTTCACTTTAGTTAATAACCCTGTGTGTCTTCCTATCTCTTTCTAACCTTTGTGATTTCCAGCATTGTAACGTCTGTTACCCATCAGTCTCTCTTTTCCTGTATTTTGCGTCTTCCCAATGTTTCTCTGTTAGTTCCTCTCTCCCCTCTCCATTGGACGGTTTCTAACACGGATGGTTGTAGGTGAGCTGACACATTGTACGGAAATTAATTTAGCACCAAGTCTGTGAAAAATACAGTCATCATTTAGCACCTGAATTCAGTTTTCACAAATGTGTTAATAAAAAATAAACTATCTCTGTGCGTTCAGGTGTTACAGGCAGTAATATTTATATATATGTCTGAAAAAAGACAACGTGTGAAGAAGTTCAAACATACACGTTCGGCTGGTCCTTCTTCAAACTCGAAACAGATTTAACAAAGAGATTATTCTATTATTTTATTCTATTATTACTCTATTATTTGACTGTTCCTGGGATATTTGGGGTATACTGTTTTGCTGCCTTAACCAGCTTTTTTTGTGACTTTTATCACCTTTTATATCTATTTCATATATTTCAGATACAACACTAAAGCTGTACGATATATGTATACATTGTGATGTGATATTTGATACGTTGTAGCAGTTAACGACTTTCAGTTGTATTTGATGCCTTGTGTACTCCCTCCAGGTATTCAAACCAGCACGTGGTTGGATGTTTGTTTGTTTTTTTATTGAAAGCGTTTCGATTTTTTTTTTTTAAACATTTTTACAATGAGAATAAAATATCCTCTGGTATGCAAGTTCTTGTGATGAGGAACCAAAGGGCTCCTGTTTGTTCACGGTGCTCTGCTGACATCTATAGGACAAAAGGTGGAATGGCATGAGGGTTTACAGACGTTTTATGTCTAAAGCTGTGATCAAAACATGCTGTAAAACATTATCATTATTCGTTTTACACAGATATTCAGTAAAGAGAGAATTCAAAGTCAATTCCAAGGGAATTTCACATTTAAAACCAGAGTAGCTGAATGGAAAGCATAGCTGAATTTGGGCTAGTTTCACATTACATTTGAAATTCCTTACCCAGTTAAAGCGCTGACATGCTCCATAGAGCTGTACAATCGGTTGATTATATATGGAAATTAATGCTGTGATAACATAGTCGATGTGTGAGCAGGAACAGCTGTTCAGATGAGTCCTGGTATAAAAAAGTTTACAGTTTAAAATAAGTTACACAAATAATGGGGGTGCAACACCCAAACGAGAGCCTCAATAAATCGATGCCGGATTTCCACAGCCGCCACTTTTTACTCTCTTCCTTTTGTCAACTTTTGCCAAGCTCAGTCTTGTTCTTAACACAGAATTACTTTGTCTTAAGGTATCTCTGAATTGCATTGGAATTTCAGTGAAATGATCAGTATTTTTTTTATAGAATATATCTGTATAAAATACTGACTCATGACAGATCTGCTTTAATTAGCCATAATACATTTCTCCATGTATATTATATATTGCTTATAAGTGCACATAGCAAGTGTAGTGGGACCTGGGTAACCCATGCTGGTTATTCCATTTCTTAATAATAGGTCAGACCCATTTCCCCCAGTCCCCATTCCCCCATTTCCCCCAGTCAGACCCATTTCCCCCTGGACGGCACACAGCTTTTTATGCACAGACCCCCATAAGGGGTCTCCATCCAACACAGCACAATCCCAGGCAGGAGGGGGCTGGGTTACCGCTCTGGGAGATACTAACAGGACACGGGGACACACATGAAAACACGTTACATACAGGGGGTTGAACTTTGGGGCTCGGCGCCCTGGGACGGGAAGGGGTTACAGGGTACTTATATTGATAAATAGCCCCGGGTCCCACCTGGGATCCCTGCAAAAAGCGGGGCGATCGGATGTACAGAGCCTGAGATATCAGCATCCAAAGTCTGGGGCTCGGGGGCGGGGGCGGGCCGCCGGGCCGACTGGTCGCCATATGCATGGGCTCCAGTGTAAAAACACCAAAAAGAGCACTAAATACAGCCCCAGACGGCTCAAAAATCTAATTCCTCGCCATCCCTGAAAAGAGAGAGGCACCCGCACGTAACTTACCGCATGACGGGCAGGCGGAAAGGCTATGTCCGGCCTACACGCGGCTTCTGATCACCGGCGTTCATTGCATGAACCGGAGCATCACTGAGACACCCCGCCACAAGACAAGCACTTCAGGAGCGGGGGGATCCTCGGCCCGGCACTGCCCCCCCCTTTCTGGCCGGTGGGGGATATCCCGGCCACATGGTGGCGACACAGACCGCAACGGGAGGCCCCGCGTGAGCCCTGTGCCAGCGGCCTAAACTGGCGATAGCTGTGTAATGGATGGCTGGCCAGCAGAAACAGACTTTAACACAGAGGAGAAGGTACACTTTCATGTGAAAGCAACCTGGCAGGGACCGAGACGACACAAGCCATCACAGAGGTGAAGAAGGTTGGAGACCTGGCGTGGCTGCACCACACTGCCGACAGGGCCTCTCCTAAAAGCCACTTATGTGAGTTCAGAGCAGAGATGCATAAGAAGACTACCCACCATGGGGAGCCGACCTGGACGACCCGAGCGGAACCTGGCACTGCCGGACGCCTGACAGACCCCCCGCGATGAATGCCGGCCCGCAGGACAAGTGAGTGCCCTGTGGGGCAGGATTGCGTTGCCCTTCCGGCAGGCCGGTGGCCGGGAGTGGCGCGCACCGGCTCCAAGTATGTGGCCGGCACCGGGAGAGACATCGGGACACAAGCTTTACTGGGTTTGGGGTGGTGATGGGGAGGTGCAGGGAGTAGGAGGCCTGCGGACTCTAGGTGTGGGGGTCAAGTGGTCCGTCCCTTCTCCCGAGTGCCCACAGCGCCACGGAGGACTCAGGTGCTGGGCCGGGACAGTCCAAGGGGGGACAGACGGAGATTTGTCGTCTCGGGAGACGCACCGCGGCCGAGCCATGGGAGCCCCTCGTCGAACCGATATTACGAACAGCTCTGCTACCACATTGTTAAAGTTTTTATTATTACTTTTTATTCTTTACGCATTTGTTAATATTGCATGTCTGAGACATAACTTACTAGGCGCTAATACAGCATTTTATATAATGGGTTAGTTTATATACCCTTTTACCAGGAAAGCATCGTTAGCAACAGTCTACATCAGACCGAGCATTACAGGATGATTACTTAGTTTAAAAGTGCCTGTTTACATATTCATCTACATGTATTGCATAATTCCCTACAGTTTACATACAAGATATCACTGAGAGATGGGCATTGGGTATTGCAACGACGTCTAAGTTAACATATCATATAGCTGTAAACCAATTTAATTGCCTAGATTAGTTGACAAATACGCTTAGGCACAGGCGATTACGCACCCAACGGGGTCAACTATTAAATTAAGAAAACGTAAAACCATTATATTTCAATTAGCCTAACACCGCAACACTTTTTGTTTCAGTCCATACTGTTTATCGCTGCGTGAAACAACGCACAGTAGAATAAAGCTTAATGCCCATTGTGTACTTAATAGCAGAGGCGCAGTTAAAATGCCAACAGCTAAGGAACAGGGTATATCCAAAGTACTGTCAAAGCAACCCTGATTTGAATATGTTATAACACATTAGTGAGAGGCTAAGTTTCCCACCAGAGCAAAAATACTCTACAAAATACATGGAAATACAAAAACATACTAAATCATAATAGCTGTGCATGACCAGACCAAACTCTATGAAATGCACGCCACAAAAACGTGTATACCTGCTATAATGCTCATGCTTTGATAAATCCGCCTCTGCGCAGGCGACAATATGCATGCCTTTTCATGTGCTAAAATTTGCGCCCCTGTGTGGGCGAACACTTGCTTTACTAAAATTAAATGTGAAAACCGCATTTATGACACGATAACAATAAAACTATTTAAAACAAAGTCTGGGGCTCGAGTCTCTGTACATCCCCGAAATTAGTTCCAGGGAGTTGCTAGGTTTAGTCCGGCGAATTCAAAATTTGCGTCTAAACCAAGCAACAGCCAATTGGCTGAAAGGGCACGAACCAAATCACGCCAATCAGCGCTCAATCCGAAGAAAGGACGCGAAACTCGATTGCACAAATCGACGTTCGAGGAGTAGAGGGGTTTTGCGGCCCAATCAGTAGTAAGGGCACTAAACTCGATTGCACCAATCTGCTGAAAGGCGCGAAACCAATTCACGCCAGTCAGCATTCGGGGCGAGAAGGGCTTCACCGCTCAATCAGATGAAAGGACGCAAAACCCCATTTGTACGGGCGCTCCTACTCTGATTGCTCGCCGACGCCCCACAGGAACCAATCATCACCTACTCGTGGCGACCAACCAGGACAATGGCGTGAACCCAATTTGAATGGGCGCTCCTTCTCCCATTGGTCAGCATGGACTTCCACGTGGCCAGCGGGAGCCTGCAGCCATGAGACCAACTCACAGCTCCAGAGATTCCCTGCTGGCGCGCATCCCTCTCTCCGGTGGATATCCCCTCAGAGCTTTCTCCTGGGCAGCTATGAGCCTCGCCTTGCAGCTGCCAGGTAGGGTGGTAACAGTGACTATAGCTCCATTCGGGAGCAGGTAGGATGATCCCTGACATGGGGATCGAAGACAGAGCGCGCAGGCGCGTTCGGGAGACTAATGCCTGGTAGGCGTTCGGTGATACAAACTAGCGGCCACCCAGGGAGAAGCACTAGTTGCATGTTCCCTTGTGGGCTGTGGTTTTCACACCTCGTTAACGAGGTGTGAACATTCTAACTAAACGTTCTAAATGGAGAATCGGGGCTCCGCACGCCGAAGAGCCCCCGTGTGGTTAAAAGGTACTTTGCATGATTTAAGATAAAAATTAAGGAAAGGGAGAGAATTACAAAGGGGGAACACACATTCCAGGAGGGCACATACATACATAGCGAAAGGGCAGCGGTCCCACCACAGCAAGTTATACGCGAGCAGAAATTCTGAGCAATATTCTCCAAACTTCAAAAACGATCTATTGTCTTTTTATAGGATTGCATACCTTGCTCTACCATAATGCATTATTTTTTTTTAAGTAATATATTTCAATTTGCAGAGACTTAAAGGGACACTCCTGACCCCTAAGCACTTTAGCTTGTTGAAGTGCTTTATATGTAAAACCTTTGTCCTCTTTTTTTTTTTTTTATTCTACAAAACATGCAGATTTTACTGTAAATTGGCACTTTTATAAATTACCTTGTTACATCCCCTGGCTGTCAATCAGACAACAGATCCTGTTACTTCCTGCGTTGGGAAGTTTGTGATTGAACACCCAAGGAAAGTCTGGGCGGGGTTAGAAGGGGAGGACTTGCAAAGGATGCAGCTATTACAGACTTTGTTTAGATGAACAAAAATGCACAATTTAATGCATACATGATTTAATTTGGGATACATCTACTAAGAAGTGATTTGTTTGTTGTTTTTGTAATTGAGCAGTCGAGTGTCGCTTTAAAGAACCACCACATTAACCAGCTTCATCTTCTTACAGGAACAATGTGAAACTCCGTAAACGAGTAATAAATATAATTACATATCACAGATTTGGGTCCAATATACAGCATCTCTTCGCTTGTGAACATTATCAGCTAATACCAAACTCATGTTAAACATGGGCAAGACTGCAATTGAAAATAGATGAATGAGCCATAATTGTACAATCAACCACAATAAAACTAAAACCTTTATATAACTAATATCTGGTCTGTGATAAAATGCCCAGCGTACTGGGAACTAGCTGTGCCTAAAGCTGTTTTTTTATAGGATTATTTTAATTGTTTGTCCAGAACTGGAGCCCATCGAAGACGTATGGCTTGTCTCTCTGCAGTGAAGTGTTGAGTCAGCTAAGGACAATATGGCAGAAGATTTTTTTTTTGCTAAGTACATATTGGCCACAAAGATAGTCATCGCAGAAAATAACTCTCATTTTGTGCTTGTCGTTGGGATGTTTATTGATTTTCCCTCTCTGTGGCAATTTGTGTTCCTGACAGGATGTATGTGTGCTACCCACTTTACTGTTTCTAGATTAACGCTGTCATTTCCACAGTGGAAATTGAAAAAAAAGTACATTTTTTAATTCACTTTACAAATGTTTACTTTAAAATGTCACCCTTTAAATTGATAAATATTATTAAAATGATGCGCTAACGGCACTGCTTGCAAATTAGCTTGGCTCCATCATAATGCCAGTTCTAAAGATTCACATCATTACGGTGTATTCTGTCCTTTAATTCTGTGTCCTTAGATCTTTGGTGGAATCCACGGTGCCCCTTAAATTGTAGACTGTAAGTCCCATCACTCTCAGGCCCGGGAAGGTGGGAGTTGCAGTCCACAGAAATAAACAGTATTGCACAGTGTCATTGCATCGGCTCGTACACCCACCCAACATGCTAATTATTCTGATATTAACTCTCTAAACACAGTGTCATTGCACCGGCCTGGGAGGGGAGATCCTTGGGTGACCAGAAGGAGGAGAGCACCCTGCATAGCAGTCCCCTCCTGCCGGTCACTGCATGTAGCATGGCCAAGCGGGCGGACCGCTATCTACCCAGTCTTACAGGAGATGCAACAAACTACTTCCTGTCAGACCAGGGCAGGAAACAGGATCCTCCGCCGCGCTGCCCAATCAACCACACTACATGGAGGGAGATAAAGGGGGCACAATGAAAGGTACAGGCAGGAGGGGAGTGTGGGACAATAAAAGAAACATGAGAGAATGGGGGGACAAGACAAGTTACAGGGGGAGAGGGGCAATAAGAGTTACAAGAGGGGGGGCAAGAAGAGTTACAGGAGGGGAGGGGAGACAATAAGAGTTACAGAAGGGGAGGGAGGGGCAATAAGAGTTACAGGAGGGGGGCAATAAGAGTTACAGGAGGTGAGGGAGTGGCAATAAGAGTTACAGGAGGGGAGGGGGCAACTTGAAGAGTTACAGGAGGGGAGGGGGAGCAATAGGAGTTACAGGAGGGGAGGGGGGACAAGAAGAGTTACAGGAGAGGAGGAGGGACAAGAAGAAATAGAGAGGGGAGGGGAGGCAGAAAGAGTTACAGGAGGGGGGCAGTGAGAGTTATGGGGGGACAATAGGAGTTACAGGAGGGGAGGGAGTGGCAATAAGAGTTACAGGAGGAGGGAAATAAGAGTTACAGCAGGGGAGGGGGGACAAGAAGAGTTACAGGAGGGAAGTTGGACGATAAGAGTTACGGGAGGGAAGGGGGGACAACAATAAAAGTTACAGGAGGGGGGGGCAATAAGAGTTAGGGGAGGTGGGTACAAGAAGAGTTACAGGAGAGGGGCAATAAGAGTTACAGGAGGGAGGCAATAAGATTTACGGAAGGGGAGGGGGGACCAGAAGAGTTACAAGAGGGGGGGCAACAATAAGAGTTACAGGAGGAGGGGGTAATAAAAAATAACAGAAGGGGAGGGAAGACAATAATAGTTACTGGATTAGAGGGGTGGAAATAGGTTACAGGAGGGGATAGGGGACAGTAAGTAGGCATGTACATGGGAAAAAAAATCGGTTCGGTTCAGCATTCCGAAATTCGTGATTTTCGCAATTCAGGACTTCGGCAATTCGGCACTTCAAGACTTCGGAACTTCGGCAACTTCGACACTTCAGAAATTCGGCAACTTCGGAACTTCGGCACTTCAGAACTTCGGCACTTCGGATATTCGGCAACTTCGGCACTTCAGCATTTCAGAATTTCGGGACTTCGGCACCTCGGGACTTCCCACGGTATCAGGGAGTTATCTACCAAAAGGCTGAAAGACCTAAATTGGTCTTTCAGCCAAATTTACTAATACTAAGTAAAAATTACTTAGTATTAGTAAATTTTGCCCCTACTCGCGGTATAGCATGTCTAGTAAACGGTGAGCAGCCTGTGACTGCTCACTGTTTTAAAAAAAAATAATAAATAGTGCCCCCCCGGCCCCCACCCCTGAGCGGCGGGTGGGGGCCTTAAATACTAATAAGGGGAGGACCTAATGTCCTCCCCCCTGGCCCCCACCCCTGAGAGGTGGATGGGGGCCCTAAACTAGAATAAGGGTGGGACCTTATGTCCTCCCCCTGGCCCCCACCCCTGAGCGGTGGGTGGGGGCCCTAAACAAGAATAAGGGGGGGACCTAGTGTCCTCCCCCTGGCCTCCACCCCTCAGCGGCGGGTGGGATCCCTAAATACTAATAAGGGGGGACCTAATCTCCTCCTCCCTGGCCCCCACCCCTGAGCGGCGGGTGGGGGCCCTAAATACTAATAAGGGGGGGGACCTAAGGTCCTCCCCCCTGGCCCCCACCCCTGAGTGGTGGGTGAGGGCCCTAAACAAGAATAAGGGGGGGGGACCTAGTGTCCTCCCCCCTGGCCCCCACCCCTCAGCAGCAGGTGGGGGCCCTAAATACTAATAAGGGGGGGACCTAATGTCCTCCCCCCTGGCCCCCACCCCTGAGCGGCGGGTGGGGGCCCTAAATACTAATAAGGGGGGGGACCCCCTGGCCCCCACCCCTGAGCGGCAGGTGGGGGCCCTAAAAAAAATGTCCCCCCCAGGTGACTAGGGGTCCCCAAACCCCTAGTCACCCCCTCCCCCCCAATAAAACTTATCCCCCTACCTACCCCCCTCACCCTAAAAACTAATGAGGGGGGACCTTTAAATAAGTACCTGTAAAAAAAAACAAAAAACTTACCATTCGATGTTTTCTTTCTTCTAAAATCTTCTTTTTTCAGCCTCAAAAAAGGGCAAATAAAAAAACATAATAACCGACGCAATTATAAAAAAAAAGCGCAAAAAAAAATATCCATCTTCATCCATGGAGGGCTCTGCGCAGACTGAGCTCTGCAGGGCGGGGAAGACTTATAAAGCCTTGCCCCGCCCTGCAATTAGGCTCAGAGCACTCTGATTTACCTGTCACAGCACTCTGATTGGTTGGTTTGAAATCCACCAATCAGAGTGCTCTGTGTCATTTTACACAGCGTGGGAAAGTTCTTTGGAATTTTACCACGCTGTGTAATTTGACTCATAACTCTCTGATTGGTTACTTAATCCACCAATTAGAGAGTAACGAGTCAAATTACACAGCGTTTAACTGTTTAATAGACATGCCCCTACAGGGCCGCCATCAGAAATTTTGGGGCCCCTGACACAGCTCAAGGTCTGGGCCCCCCGGTGCCTGCAACCGAGTCCGCCCAAAGTGCTGCCCCCCCTGAGTCAGCACACAGGGATGCAGTGTGTATTGATTCTGGTGTGTGTATAGTGGATGTAGAATGTGTGTAGTGGATGCAGAGTTCGTGTGTTAAGTGGATGCGGTGTGTGTATAGTGGATGCAGATTGTACATTTGTGTAATGTATGAGGTGTATATTAGATGCAGAGTGTGTGTTTGTGTAGTCAATGTAGTGTGTGTTTATAGTGAATGCAGAGTGTGTATGTGTGTTTGTGTAGTGGATGTAGTGTTTGTGTGTATTAAATGTGATGTGTATAGTGAATGCAGAGTGTGTGTTTGTGTAGTGGATGTAGTGTGTGTGTGTAGTGACTGCAGAGTATGTTTGTGTAAGGATGTAGTGTGTGTAAAGTTTAGTGATTAGTGTGTGTAAATGTTAGTGAATAGTGTGTGTATATGTTAGTGTATAGTGTGTGTAAATGTTAGTGAATAGTGTGTGTAAATGTTAGTGTACAGTGTGTGTAAATGTTAGTGAATAGTGTGTGTAAATGTTAGTGTATACTGTGTGTAAATATATGGGGCTGCAAAATGTGGGGGGGAAAGCCTACGGGTTTTTTTTCCATTCATTAATAGTAATGTTTTATTCCCCCTCTCTGTATCTCACCTGTGACCATGGAGGGGGGAGATCACATTGGCTGGAGCCCTGGAGCCAGAGGTCCTGAGGCATGGTGCAGCCCCCTCGCTACCTGTATTCTGCAGGGGGCCCAGCACACTTGAAATATACTGCCCAGCTACTCTGCTCTGTAGAAGTCTCGCGAGCCGTGCCGAGAGGTGCCATGGTAACCCATGGCAACGCTCTGACGATCGCGTCGCTCGCGAGACTTCAACAGAGCAGAGTAGCTGGGCAGTATATTTCAAGTGTGCTGGGCCCCCTGCAGAATACAGGTAGCAGGGGGCCCGCAGTGCACACATATATAGCGTTAATCGCTATATATGTGTTCACATAGCTAATGTGGGGCTTTACCCAGATAGCCGTCCCATGGAGTCATTTGTATACCGAAGGACTTGTGAAAGACTTTGACTCCATGGCGATTGAACTAGGTACATCGGATCTGAGCGCTATTCGGTAGAAATATGCACTCAGATCCAGGCTATCTGGGGATACGTTACACGAACCATTTGCATTCGGTATTTCTCAAGTTATGTATTTTATTGTATTTTTCCTACTGTATTTTAAAATGGCGATTGTCTCTATCCTAGGAGATAATTAGGTTTCTTCCTAATTATCTCCGGGATAGAGAAGAAGGATTTATGGGTAAGATGGGAAGGGCTTATGTTGAAGCCACTGCGATTGGCTACTGTCCAATATATTGTACAGTCTTCCACAAGGTCCCCTAGGGGAGTGTCCACCTTGTGGAGACCCGCATAAATACCGGGCAGGTAGCCCCCATTAAACACATTCCTGTTTGACCTTCAAGACGGAGCTTGGTCTCGTTTATGGAGG